>NC_061484.1:26122957-26422957 GCF_022539355.2 Hippoglossus stenolepis
CGGACAATAAGACTAAAGATGTATCCTGTGTACAAACCTTCATAGCCAGGTGAAGGGCTGTGTTCCCATCCTGGCCCTTCAGGTTGGCATTTGCCCCGTGGGTAAGCAACACCATGGATGCCTCAAAGCGCCCCCTCTTGGTCAAAATGTGGAGGGCGCTCTCTCCGGTCTTGCTGAGGTAGTTCACTGCACAGCCATGCTCCAGCAGGATACGACACATCTGACACAGAAAACCCCCCCAAACATCTTTTAACATCCAAAAACTTGAGTTAATTTGAGCGACCAGAGAAACACCATCAACAGGTGACCACCACTGCCACGGAGCTGCAGCTCACAGGGGTCATCAAAGCTTTAACATGCTCACACCACTGCAGGTGAACTCTATCACTAGAATGCAAGTATTTAATTTAAACAGCTCAGAATGGATTTCTAACCACAAAACCCATGAAGTAACGTTTGATTACCTCAGCAGTTTTGGACCAGTGCAGCGGCGTCCCTCCGTACAGAGAGTCTTCAGCCTGGAGCTGGCCTGGGTCGGCTTTCAGGATCTCCTGCACACAGCTGACAGAGGAAACACACATTGAAAGAGGACTATTTACTATTAAGTATTAAGAACATAACTCATCATCTCTAAAACACACTGCATAGAATCCCGTTTTTACAACAGTTATTGTAAAGCGTTCAAAAAAGTTCTGAAAATCTCTTCATTTCCTTTAAAACACTATCTTGACTCTATTCAATAACCTCAACAGCTTCCCCAACATTAGTATAGATGTTTTGTACAAAAAATACAACGGCTCCTCATCCTCACCCCTTCTCGCTGTACTTCATGGCGCTGTGGATGGGATAGCCAGTGCCGCCGACGACACCACACTTGGCTCCGCCATCCAACAGAGCTTTGACGGCCTCCATGCGTCCCATGCGGCAGGCCACGTGCAGCGGCGTTTCCCCGTTGCTGTTCAGCTCATTCACGCCCGAGCACAGACGAGAGCACAGGACCTTTTGACCAGAGGATGGACGACAACATGGTTTGGTTGAATTCCATGGCAACTTTTTTCAACCATTGGAGCTGTACTCTGCTGGTCATATGAGAGAATACAGGTTCCAGGCACTTTCGCATTAGCTTCCCTTTCCAGACCCAGAGTCTACGTCCCTTTTTAAGTACAGACGATGGACTGATGTTTTCCCTCTGACCTGATTTCATGATGCACTCACTGATCAACCTTTAAACATGAGGGGGAAACTTCACTTGTGCTCACCTGGATGACGGCAGGAGAATCCTGCTTGGCGGCAAAGTGCATGGGCGTCTCTCCGTTGCGGTCTCTGATGTCAGTACGAGCTTGGCTCTCCTCCAACAGCTCCTTCACGCACACCAAGTCTCCGCGCTCACATGCCAGATGCAGCGGCGTCTGACCTGATGCGTTCCGAGAGTTGATCTGACTGGAAACAGAAAGAGGACGGGCTGATTTCAGAGCATCAGGATAACTGACTCTACCCATTCATTTAGTGGGGGTTTAAAGTGTATGCAGCTGTTGTACAAGTTTGTGTTTAACAGGTATTCACACAAAATCCCAAACATCCAAAATTCTTATCTTACCTCTGGACATAGTTATGTTTGAGACACTCTCTAAGGGCCGTCTCCACGGCGATGTGGGCAGAGCTCCAGTCCGGGTGGTTGCGGATGCAGTCCACAATGGGCTGTGTGGCCTCAGCCTTCAGAGGAAGTGTCTCGTAGAAGGGGCGAAGCTTGAGAGCAAACTGCGCAAACCAGTTCATGGCGTCCTCCTCCGACCCCACCTGAAACAGCCTGGTTCACACAGGACAGTGGATGCAATGTTAAAGATAAGATTAAAGAGCAGTATGAATATTATAGATCAGTACAGTTGTATTTAAAAGTTAGTCCGAACCTGGAAAATCTTATTTTTGGTATATTTTTTGTAAGTGTAAATAGAATCTTTGGAGCAAACAGACGTTAAAAGTTAAACTTTAAATGTTAATACACAGCACAGAATGTTTCTACCCACAACATTTCAGTCATGTTCAAATCTGGGGGGTTATGAGGGTTGTTCCAATAGATTCAGTTTGTAGTTCGTGGAATATGTTGAGGTTTACGGATCATTGACTTGTTTGTAGAAGCTTCTTTCTTCTCAGTTCCAGTTCCTTAAAACAGTTTATTTTTCTCGTGAAAGTTTGTGAAATAAAAGCGAGAGTGCATTAACATTTGAAGAAAGGCTCATTTTTAATGTTTCCTGTGGGGCTTGAACTGATTTATTTTTTTCTTCAAAGAATCCATATAAAATCTAATTTGCCTTTTGCATACAACTGTATTTTCCTCCACAAGAAAAGACGACCGAAGAGCCCAGAGCCTCAGGGTGCCTCATCATTTTCTATTTGATGTGGACATTTGTTAATAAAATTATTTTTTGTTCATTGAACTATTTCTTAATGAAAAGATGCTGTCAAATCCATCTTGTTTTGTTTCCCCCTACTAATAAACATTTGTGAATTTCACTTTTAATTTTGTGACACTGAGGCACAAGACGCTCAAGTTTAAGAAGTAGCTTTAACAGCTCTATGATTAGCACAAATGTTTGAGCATGCTATAAGTTTAATCGCTTTATGACCCATAAAGTTGACAGGAATCATAATGTTTGTAGAGGAGAACTCCACCCTGAGGATTTACAATAGTCTTCATTGCTTTTCATATCTGTGGCTGAATGACTCAACACCGGCTTCATTCAAGATAAAGGCTCTGATTTACTTCAGCCGACTGTATATAAAGATAGACGAAAAAGTGAAGCCAAACCGTCCACCTGGTGGCGGCCTGTAGTATAGGTCATAAACCCCACCTCCTCCATGTCAGCAGATGGGACATAGACCAAACTAAAAATTAAAAGTACACATCAATTAAATTTTTCTCAGAGGTGAATTCTGTCATTTTAGGTAGTTCTTATCACACTGATGTTTGTCTAAGTGTTTGCGTTTCGGATTAGTTTGGTTTTAATTTGTTATTTGATGCTATGAAAACAGGGTGAAATGTCATGATTGACAGATGAAACTGACTCGTGATTAATTCTGCACAGACTTTTGTTCCAAATGACGTTAAAAGTGCAAGATTTTGGCATCATTTTTGTAAAAGTGGAAGTGGAGACGCATCACGCACAGTCCATGGTGGGAAACAAATCTGCAGGTGCTATTAAAGTCACAGACATCCTAACAGATGCATCCTATCTAAACCTATAGTTGAGTGGCTGTATTACACAACACGTGACACATCACCAGTCTGTGATAAGATCTCCACTCTCCCACTCTGTCATGTGATCAATACTGACCTCAGAACCATCGATGGCGTCTCAGGGCACATAAGCAGGCAGTCCCATGACTGACAGTGGGTGTTTTTGTACAAGAAGATACGCCCCTCCTCTTTCAGCAAGACTTTGCCTCCTCCACCGTAGTCGGACAGCGGCACATCCCTGACCCGGTAGGGGTTGGTGAAGAGGGTCGACACAGAGGAGACTGTGTCCAACAGGCGGCCAAGGAACTGCATCGTCACCTGACAGAAAACAGAGAGCTCTGTTGTTACCCCTGTTCCACCATGAGTCGGTTCCGAGCCGATGCCTAATCTCCAATCTGTTCTTGGTGTTTAAAACGCCAAAGAACTGTCTCTCAACCGCTTTTGTCCGGGGCGTGACTATCAAGACCGATAGGAAAAGACCAACCAAAACATTGTGACCACCATTTTTAAACAACAGGGTTTTGGCAGGTTTCAACAAGTTAAACTTAGGACTTTTGTAAAGTCAACAGAAGAAACATTAAAAAAATAATCTAGAGTGTTGAATATTCTCTCTGAAACGTATAGAGTGACATTTAGAGGTTAGGGTCAGAACCTGGGTAGAAAAGGGGTTTACAGAGAGGGACTGACACGATCTACGGTGAAGTCTGTGTGAACTGTTAAAAGAAAACAGATTTTGGAAGCACATGTAGAATATGAGCAGCTCTTGTCACATGTCTGCTCCACCGCAGGCTGAGGGTTTGTTGTCAACATCAATGAATGATTTATTCTGACCGCAAGAGGAAATGATGTCACCACTCAGGAACAACAACAGGTGTAATAACCCTTGATATTTCCTCTTTTGGCCGCTGACAGACCATAACATGTGGTTAGATAAGTGGAATAACGGGACTGCACTATCAGAGGCTTGTTCCTGTGTTATGCTCCTGGTGGATCCTGATGGTGGTGGCAGCTTGATCGTGGACTATGATTACAATAGACTGCTTGACATACTATACGCCTACTCACATATTCTACCATTACTGAAAACAACTCCTCCGTTTCATTCGTCGTTGCTGCTCCCTTCATCTCTATCGGACATTTCCTTAAGTACAAATACTTTAAACATTTGACACACTTACAAACTTCTTCTTCATTAATGTTGTTGATGTGTTCTATTGTACTTCTGGCCATCCTGGGAGAGGGATCCCTCACATGTGGCTCTCTCTGAGGTTCTATCCCCTGTTACTAGGAGGGTTTTTTCAGTAGTTTTACTCTTGTTGAGAGTTAAGAACAGAGGATGTAGCACGGATGTGGGCTTACGGACACTTTGATGACACCACAGGAGCAGTATGGAGGCCTGTTGTTTCCTTTTCTGTTGTTTTTTTCTACGTTTGAAGGAGTGCTCACCATTTACTTCAATCATTTGGCTACAACGCTGTTCACCCCTGAAACTCCAGAAGTGTTGTGTGGACTCAAACACTTCACCCACCCTCCATCGGCATAGTGCTGAGTAGATGATGAGTGAATTGTCATTTTTGGGTGAACTATCCCTTTGAGCCCTATGAGACAAATGGTGATGTATGAACATGGGCTGTACTCATGTGATTAGTTGATTGAGTGATTGATGCTAATGACTATGGGTTTTAATCCGCTGGGGCTAACACCACAACACATTAGCAGATACTAGCAACTCTCCACTTCCTGTGTTCACTCTACAGGACCTTTTAGTTGCTATGGAAACCGGCTAGCAACGAGGCTGGTTTCATTTAAAAACACACGAACAAGCGGCTCCATTCATTCTGCTCCGGAGTTCCCAGTAATCCCAGATCAATTTCACACGATGCGGAGCTAAGGGGGCGACACGCAGTCCCGCTGCTGGTCCCTGTGGTTCCTGTCTTTCAAGTTGAATCAAACTTAAAGTGAGAGGAGTGTCCGGAGCGGAGTTCCGGAGCTGAACGCGGCGGGTGACCGCGGGGAAACGGCGTCAGAGTGCGTGTTTCTCACCTGCTCGCTGGGTCCTCGGCTCTGAATGACTCCTGACAGCGGAGTCAACAACCGCGTCACTGCAACCGAACATGACACCGAGCGTGATGGACGGGGCGCTCCGCCAATCGCAGCCGCGGAACGACGGCGCTGCCAAGGGGCAACGTGGGGGCGGGGCCAGGTCCCACCAGCACATTGGAGAGTTTTCTAGTTGTGCTCATTGTGAGTTAGAGCTGGGCATCAAAACTATATTAATAATCATAAATGTATTATATCTAATCAATAGACATGTTTATCCACAGTGAGGATGTATAACACAGTATATATCTACCTCAGATTTGTAAAATGTCCTCTTAAGAAAGTATTTGTCGTTCCCTATAAACAAGAGAGTTTCTTTTAATTATTATTATTATTATATTGAACTTTCATCACACGGACCGACACATCAACACTCTTACAAAACATACAATACAAACAAAAGCATAAAAGACAATAATCACAAAATAAAACAATAAACAAATGAAGTTAAGTTGCCTATTAAATTTCATGAAAACAAGAGTTTTTTTTAAATTGTTATAATTATATTTAACTTTCATCACAGAGACCAAAAGTAAACATCCTTTCACTCCCACTTTTTTCACATGTCGCTCGACTATACTATACTATTTTGCACTATTTCTAATGGTAAATAACTTTTTTTGTCATCTGTGCATCACAACATGTCCTTATATTTATGTATAAATGGTTTCATCATCCGGCGCCACTGCACTTTACTTCATAACATTTCTATACAAACCACCACAGTGAAAGATGAATATAATGTACTCAGCATTTGTTTTTGTTTTCTTATTTTTATTCTATTGCATATTTTATATTTGTCATTCTCTTTTCTACCTCACTCTGACCTGCCTGCTGCTGTAACAACTGAATTTCCCCGGTGTGTGGATTGATAAAGTTTTATCTTATCCTGTCTTGTCTTACAGCCAGGTTCATCACTTTTTTGGGTCCCCTGGAAACATTTCATTTCTGTTGTTGTGATATTTTGTAGCGCATGTGTCGTCAAATTGATGAAGTTGTTTTCTTGTTTGCAATGCGTCGAGCTCTCTCAGCCGACGTACAAGTGCTATATCAGATGAACGGCTCACAAGATACGAGAGCCACAGACAGAGATTTCTGGAATTAGTAGCTGGATTATAAATCATTGGGTTTAGGAGTTACTGTGACCTTGTTTATTGTCGTGTTTAATCACATTATTTCGTATCCAAATCCCCTCACCACCTTTAGTGGCAGTGAGTAGGAGGGAGAAGCTCTTCTTGTTTTATGTATCTTTTCCCCTTGTTCATAGGAGCTAGGTTATATGTTTGTGTCATTTCTTTACCTTTTGTTATTGCAGGGTAGTTTAGGGCCTATAGAGAATTCTTGTTTGTTGTTTTTGCTCCTCTCTCAAGCTGATAAACTGATGTAACTTATGCTCTGTGTGGGATGGGAAGAGTGGGGAGCCACACCGCAGGTTATGTCTAGGTCTCCTCTAGACCACGGACAAAACACCCTTTGATGGGGGGGCCTCCTTGTGCCCCTCAGTGTTTTTAACATCATGGCTATGGCCCTGACACCTTTGCAGCTGTCTGTGGATCACACTGGTCTGACGATAAGATAAGTTAAGATGAGATGAGATGAGATGAGATGAGATGAATTGTTAAGATAAGATGAGATAAGTTAAGTTAAGTTAAGTTAAGTTAAGTTAAGATAAGATAAGATAAATTAAGATAAAATAAGATTAGATTAGATAAATTAAGTTAAATTAAGATGAGATCAAATAAGTTAAGATAAGATAAGATAAGATAAGATAAGATAAGATAAGATGAGATGAGATAAATTAAGATAAAATAAGATAAGATAAACTAAGCTAAGCTAAGTTAAGTTAAGTTAAGATAAGATAAGATAAGATAAGATAAGATTAGATAAAATTAGATAAAATAAGATAAGATAAGATAAGATAAAATAAAAAAATAAGATAAGATAATGATAAGTTAAGTTAAGATAAGATAAGTTAAGATGAGATAAATTAAGTTATGATAAGTTAAGTTAAGATAAGATAAGTTAAGATGAGATCTGTCTCCACACACTGACGCTCGGTGTGTGTCCATGTGTTTAAGGAGAAGTCATCATGGCGGCGCCTCCTTTCATCATCACAGCCATGTGAGAGCAGCGCGCGCTTCTTCGCATCCTCGTGAGTGTCTTCTCCGTTGCCAGGACGACCAGAGGGGCTGACCCCGGCCACGTGACATGCTGCAGCAGTCGTAGTAGAGAGTGTGTGTGTTACAGTGTGTGTGTTAGTGTGTGTGTTACACAGTGTGTGTCGGTGTGTGTGTGCCGCCCCTCGCTCAGATCGGCCCGGGCAGTCAGTGGAGCTGTTCGCCCGCAGACAGGCAGCTCACTCCGGGCAGCGAAAGATGGAGACGGCGACGGCGACGGGGGATCGTATTTTCGCCGCGGAAGCCATACTGAAGCGCCGCGTCCGCAAGGTGAGACACACCGCCGCCGTCCCGCGTCTTTCGGCCGCCTGCAGATGTTGGCCCTCGGTCAACACGGCACGGCACGGCTCGGCTCGGGTCCACTCGTGAACATACAACGCTAGCGAAGGCCTCGGTGCTGCCAGATGCCTTTGGTTAGTCACAGCTAGCTTGGGGCTAACTAGCACGGGCGTGTGGGAGTAGGGCAATAAAACGGCGACACAAAGAAGAGGCCAGGAGCTGTAACAGGAGGGAAATGGAGGGGCCCGACGTCTCTGCTGCGAGCTAACGGGAGCTAGCGCTACACGGTCACTGTCTCCATGTCGGACCCGACTCACGTCGAAGAGGCTGTTCGCTCCTGCAGCCTCTGATTCATGGGCCATTAACACATTAGTCCCACATCTCCTCGTGTCCTGTGGAGGAGACAGGGGTTCACCGACCACAGCTGGTTGGTTTTTATCAGCCTGTTGTGGCTTGTATACCACGAAAAGACCCCATAAATGAGGGTCGGATGCCATCTTAAGAGCCTGGTGCACACAGCCAGGCCTCCGGTCCCTGGACTCCACAGTGGTGCCTCTGCTTGTTGGGATGCAGATGTGCTTTGTTGAGCCTAAACTGGGGAATTCCTGTGTCACAGCAGGACGTTTCCAGCTGCAACACCCCAATACGAAATATAAGAACATGCTCCACACAGCTATTATGTATATATAAAGTGTATTTCCATCATCGACCAAACAAAACTATTTAAATGCAAACACAAAATCTAACATGAAAAGGAGCAGAAAGAGGATTAATCTTATATACACTGTCCCTCTTTCACGAGACATTAACGAAGCAAATCATTCAATTATCTTAAAAATAAAACTAGCTGCAGGCCAACACAGCCCCTCACGTCCCTCTGTTAGTTCCTAAGTTCATTTGATACCATTCACAGAAGCGCACAAAAGGATTTACCTGTCACAACACAACTTAATCAACGCATTAAATTTTAATTCCTCAACATAATGGTTTTATTTGTTGTTTTTTTAATATACTGTTTGTTTTTAGATTCATTGGTCTCTTTGTTGGGGTTGTTCCACCAGCCACAGCTGACTGAGGTTGTTTTTATCAGCCTGTTGTGGCTCGTATACTGGAAAAGACCCTATAAATGAAGGTTGGATGCCATCTTGAGAGACTGGTCCACACCGTCAGGCCTCCAGTTACTGGACCTTTTCTGCCTGTTACAGCAGGAAGCTTTCAGGCACATAACACGCTCCAGAACAAGAACACGCTCCACAAAACTATACAAAATCTTAGTATTAAATAGTGTCAAGAATGAGTATTCCAATGTAATCGAATCGCTTGCACTCAAACACAACTTCCATTTAAAGGCCCGATACGAGCTCTCCATTAAAATTTTATTGAGAGTGACTCGTCCTTTTTTGGCAATGCAGATATTTAATGGTTACCGTGCAGCTCGAGTTCCCTCTGTGTGGAAAAAAGTTTGTGAAAATCATGACTTCATCGAGTGTATGGGATTTTAAATGGGAGGGGATGAGCTCAGCAGTAAGGCATCCCCCAACTAAAAGTGATGGTCCCTAACTGAAATATAATTAAGAGCAAATATGATGTTTGCCAGACGAATATCGAACCTGACAAGGACTGAAACACGATTAAGTTTATGTGATTATGATGTTCTGCTTGAAAAGCATCCTGCAGGATCTGATTCTGTGTAAAATCCAAGAATAAAGTCGCTGCTGCAAATGAATTCCAGATTTAAAGTATTTTATTTTGAAATCTCTCTTCACTGTCTTATAATTGCTGCTTTCACTTATCCACCTTCTGTCTTTGTTTTGCAGGGGAGTATTGAATACCTGGTAAAATGGAAAGGATGGGCAATGAAGTAAGTGATGAATTTAATGTAAATATCACAACCCTCAGTCTCTTGAAAACGAGGCATTCCTCTGTGTTGTCGTGCTTTTAAAATGTCCTCATAATGAACCTGAGATGTGGATTAAGTGGATGTTGCTCCGTCCTTGTTCAGGCACAGCACTTGGGAGCCAGAGGAGAATATTCTGGATGACAGGCTGATAATGGGCTTTGAGCAAAAGTGAGTACACGATGACAGAACATACACCATAGCTGCTTTCAGACATTCTGTCATGTCCGGACATTTTCCTGAGATTTTCTGGTTTCTGGCTGTATGTGACAACGTAAATGTCAGTTGCTCCCGACATTTCCTGGCACTTTTCCTGCCAGCCCCCTTTAGTAAAATATCCGGGAAATGTCAGAGTGAGTCCATCTAAGAATACAGCTGCAAAAATGTCCAGAAAATTGACAGTGAGCCGGTGGGAGTGTTGATGGCGGTTCTGACACGTGACGGACGCAAAACTGGAAGAATAAAAATATCTCAGAATGCAAACGTAGGATTTTGGCTCTAAACTTCAAATCTTATTTAGCAAATCTATTTTGTTTATTCAAGTTTTTAGTTCTTGTTCTTGCACAATGTTTTGTCATCTCACTGGAAGTTAACTCCTGTGTCTCGTAGTGCTTGTACTTGCTCTGTTAGTGTCTTCACATTCTGAAGTCCTTTATTTCTGCTGCCAGGCCACTTGCGCTGCATGTGAGAGTCGATGTTAAGACTGAAGCTAAAACGGACACCATGAAACTGACAAAACTAAAATGAGACATCAAGTGGAAACTAAAACACAAGAAGACAGAGAGCGGCCGACTTCAAGCAGCCTGCGTGTCTGACTGCTCTACTTTCACACGCCCACAACCTTCATCAACCTTCTCATTTGATTCGTTTCATATTTGCTCATCCAGACGTCTCACTCTGTTTTTAGCTTGTGTTTGTGTGTTGGTTAACTGTCGTTTCTTTCTTCAGGGAACGGGACAGGGAAATGAACGGCCCGAAGAAGAGAGGACCGAAACCCAAAAACTTAGTCTTGAAGGTAGATTTCGATGTTTGTGAATCTGCATGGACCTAAACTACATATTCTTAATATTCAAATAGGGTTAGAGACACTTATGTGAGTGGGAGCGAAGTGATCAAAGGTGGTGTCGTAGGCGGATTTAGATTTTAGATTTGTTCAGGAAACAATACTTAGGTTTTCAACTGCTGCCCAGCTGCAGTTCACTGTTTTTGGGGGTTAATCGACTTGTTGCAGAACTGATTTGGTCGATTTAAGGTCAAAACACCACACTAAATTGAAGTCCTTATTAAATCTGGTTTGGAAGTGTTTTTAGTTGAGGTACACAGGCAGCATTTTCAGGTATCTGCACCTGGACATAGTTTAATCCCAGAAATCAAGCATTTCCATGTTTTTATCTTACAAATCACAAAAAGCAGGATTCCTAGACTAACATTGGAAGCAGATTGAGTATTTTGCCATCCAACTTTTCAAACTAGCACATTCTTTTTCTGTGAAAGTCAAACACTCACTCCTGCAAACACGGTTTCTTAAATTGTTTCTTTCAGGCACGTGGTCATAAAAAAGAGCCCAGCAGCCAAGCCTCCACCGCCCGCCAACAAGCATCCAGCGCCCGCCAAGCCTCCACCGCTCGTCAGACCACATCACGCTCCGCCTCCATCCGAGCACCTCCCTCCTCTTCTGCCTCACCTCGTCATTTGCCATCTTCGTCCTCCTCTTCCTCAACCGTCGCACCCTCTCCCAAACTCAACTCCCTCGCAGCCACCCACAAGCTAAAGAAGGACATTCACCGTTGCCACAGGATGTCCAGGCGTCCTCTGCCCCGCTCAGACCCCACAGGGCCTACTTTCTCTAACCCTGGTGGTTTCCCCTCCCGCATGCTTGTCTCTCCGTTCTCCGAGACCGTCCGCATCCTCAACCGTAGGGTCAAACCTCGAGAGGTCAAGAGAGGTCGGATCATCCTCAACCTGAAGGTCATTGACAAGCCAGGCAGGGGTGGCGCAGCTGCTGGCAGTAGGAATGTTTCAACAGGACGCCATAACATCCCTTCACGCAATCGTATCATTGGGAAAAAGGGAGAGGCCCCATATAGACCTTTCCAGCCTCCTCTGAAGATGCTGGGGTTCCCGATGTACGGGAAGCCATTTGGGCTGCAGTGTGGAGGCCCTGCGGCTTTCCCTTCCCACCCAGGGTCATGCTCTAGCACAGCAGCCAGGGGCAACCACACCACCTCCTCTCAGTACAAGTCACCTCCATCTCCTTCCAGCTCCAGCGGCTCTGAGGGAAAATCTCCCACCACCTCCAAGCCCCCCACTGGAGCCTCACCTTCCAGCGAGGATCCCAAGCCCAGTAAACCTCACACAGACACCCAGAAGGGGCAGAGCGCCAAGCCAGCCGCTCCCGCCCCATCCTCGGATGCAAACCCAGTGTTGTCAGCGTCACCCTTCCTCCCCTCCTCACCCTCTTCTTCCTTGGAAGACGAGGAGGAGGGTGGTGCCCTGGACCGCATGGAGCCCTCAGAGGGAGCCAGGAAAAATCCTCGCCAATGCCAGGCTAAACGCCCACCGCCCGCCACTCCCCCCTCCGTCCCAGCCGGGGACCAGAGCTCTGCCCCAACCGAACCCAAGAGGGTGCCTGCCGAGGGAGACCCTGACTGGTACCCCGAAATGGCGCCAAGCTGCAAGGATGTTGTGGTCACTGATGTCACCACCAACCTTGTCACCGTCACAATAAAAGAGTTCCCCTCCCCGGCCTCCTGCCCTGCCTCCCCCTCTGCCAGCCCCGAAAATGCCTCCTCCCCTGCCCCTGCGGCCACCTCCGACAACCCCTCCCCAGCCAAGCCATAGGAGAGCAGATGTTATGAAGTCGATCGCCATTGATAAGAAAATATCATGCCAGTGTTGCCACTTCAGCCCCCTCCTACCTTTTCCTTAAAGGTTTGTCCATATTTGTGTATCGATTAATGAAATGTAATGTAACTTTACACCACCCAGCCATTGAATAGTGGAAAAAAGCATATTTTTATTAAAAGGAAACTATATGAATTTGAAATGGGGCAGCTAATACGCCCCCTTGTTGTCACTTAAATTGCCATATTTTGATCAATTGCACATCACTGACTCTCGGAAGCAGACGGAGAGAAAAGATGTTTGTTTTCTTTCTCTTGTTCCAGACATAGTGAGTTTAGCTTCTCTGGTGTAACACAAATGGAAAGTGTTGTCCATCTGTTGTGTCGCTTGAGCCTTTATCAAGCGACTTGTGGTGCGTTTGAAAGAAGCAAATATATTTTCCGATCCACGCTCTGCGGCGGAGGCTGATCCAGACGGCCTTCGGTGTTACGCCAATTTCCTGCCCCCTGTTCTCATCTGAAGTCCAGCTTGTTAATGATAAGTGAGGTGTTGTGTCTTTGCACTTAACACAGTTGGACTCTCATATATTGCATCAATACAGCGAGGTAAATACAATGCACTTGACTGCATCAAAACAAAATGACCTATGTAGTTCATCAATTTTTCAAGGCCTTTTCCTCTTGCTCTCTTGAACGCACATGCATATACGTACAGAACGCGTCAGTATTTATATGCACGCACAACCTTAAAAGCTGCAAAGAAAAATACTAAAGCAGTAGTTTTTAAGTTATTGCTGTCCTTACTGTCACTCCTTGCTTGCCTTGTTTTCTCACAAACCCACCACCTCTTCTGTAACGTCCACCAAGACTCTAAACTGGCCTGCGGTTAGTCATGAAATATTCTCCTTTACGTCGTTTAACTTCTCAACATGTCAAGGTCTAGAGGGTCCGTGAGCTGAACACAGTTTAGACTGATGCTACCAACTGAGAGCAGCTAGAAATTGTCATTTGTTGAAGCTGTGAGCCACTTGGTTAGTGTTTGAAGTCTTGTGTCTTTTGGCCTGTTCCATAACTTGACAGGTTTGCCTGTTTACCTTCCACGTGGCAGGTAGAGTGAAGATCTTGTTCGTTTGGCGTTCGTGGGTCTGTCTTTCAGCCAAGTGCTTTATTTGTCGTCTAGATGACCACTCAGAGTCCTTGACAGTACAGACACTTTGGAATGGTGGAGCCTGAGATGGAACCACCGACCTTCTGGTTAGTCGACGACCTGCTCGACTCCTGAGCCGCCTCCGATGGGAGCTGAGGTTCCCCTGCTGCTCTTGGTTCAGTAGATTTTTTTTTTTCATGAAGGGTAAAAAATAGCAAAACAGTCCTTGAAACACAACTTTGTGTGTGCGTCTGTCAGGGGCATCATGGGACAGTTGGAAACAATGTCATGTACCTCAATGGTCAGGCAATAATCTTCATGTCAGACGGTTTGATCCATTATTGTTTTTTAAAATCTTTATTCAAGACTGTGATCTTTCAGTTTGAGAGCAGGACTTATTGATTTCATGTTGTAATGCTTTCAGTCAAAACCTTGCGCTTGCACTCAAATAGCCCCTGCTTGTGCTCAAACTGTTCACTTGCACTCAGATATTTTTTGTTGCTTGGACGGATTTTCCGAACCACAGCTTCAGCTCTTCTCCTCTCGCTCACACCTCTTTTGTGGTGTGAGTGAAATGTTTGCTGCTCTTTGATTTCTCTGCTCTTGGATTTTATCTTCTGAGCTTGGATTTTTTTTTGTCCAAATTCCCCGACCAATAGAATGTCAGGTGTAATGTTACAAAATGAAATCGTCCGTCACCCAGACGCTCACAAGTTCTTTACCATGAAACTCTGACGAGCTCAATCCCTGCAGGTTTTTTTCAAGCCTTTCGAACGCCTGGAATCTGGGATCAAACTTTTTGACCCTCAATAGAATCTGAAGTTCTCGGCCCTTTGAACACAGACTCCAAACCCTTTCTCTGGTGCTTTCTGCTCTTTCTCGACCTTCCCCGACCTTGACTTTACTCTGGTGTACCTGTGTGTTACAGTTTTTAAAAACAATCTTCCGCTTGTATTGCCTTATAGCTGCTCCACTCAACCCCAGTTACACTCCAGGTGACGTTTACCTCGTCTTACTCGGCTCCTCAGAGAGCGTGATTTAATAAAAAACACTCTCAAACCATAACTTTAACGTGGTAACTTTAAGAATCACCTCATCGTAAACTGTAATAACTCGACTGCTTTTGTTATCATCTTCTCTACAAGTCTACAAACACTGACGAGGACGATGTCGCCTCCTCTCCTGTCACATACTGGATGGTTCTAGTCGTCGTCGATACTGTTTCAATACTCTGATAGGTTACAAATGGAAGGATTTATTCCAAAATGACATATACATTATATGAAGAAATAGACACTGTTATGAAAAGGTCAATATCTCAAATTCACATGAAGATACTTTAAGGAAGGACAGTACTTAACTTCAGCTCTGATTTGACGTGAAGCGTGAACGGACTGAATCGTTTATAATTTTCCAGAAACACTATGAATTCAAGGATTATTTTCTTCGCTGAATGGATATTTCGCAGTTTGGGATAGATTTTTTTCATCTACTATATCTTTAATATCTTTAAGTGGTGGATAGAAGTGACTCTTGCAGTTGGTAGATGTGTAAGGTATTAGGCTGCTAAGCGACGTTTCTCGTTTCTTTACTTTCTCATACGGGGTAGCACAACTCAACTTAGTGGCCTCTCATTCAACCAAATAGGGCTGTTGATTTTGTTATTTGAATTTTTAAAGCTTTTTTCCCCTTTTTGAATTGTGTTGCATTTATATATATATATATAAATGCAACACAATATGATGTAATTTTAAGTGCTGGAGTAATTTGGCACTAATTGAGGAAAAAAGGAAGGATCCTTGTTTAAATGTACGGATAAATATGCTTAATGAATTTAAATTGTGCTTTTTAAGCTGTTTTTCCCTTTGTACTGTACTTTAATAGTTTGTTTTTTTAAATATGCATAATGGTGTTAATGTGATGCTGTTTATTTGAATGCCATTTTTTTTAAATAGTCCAACATGGGTTTGTGCAGAAGACGAACCCCCGACTGATTTTAATGTGTGAAGACTGCGGTTCTGTCTGTTTTTATGCTAATATGAATAATGTACATTGTATTGATGGTAATGACGAGGAGGTGGAGGATAATTATGACATTGAAATGTATCTGAACTTCTGAAGCATGTTTTGCAAACCCTTATTGTACAGATTATGTATTCAGTGTCATGTTAACTGTTACCGATGTTGCTTTCTGTGTTTCTTGTACAAGGCTTTTAATTAAAAGCTCCTTTAAAAAAAAAAACAGCTTGCTTCCATTTGCTTTTTCATTTGGTTTCCTCTAAGAAAGACTTGAATATAGGACGAACAGGAGGCTACTGATTATACATAGAAGCAAAACCTTGAATGAACATCTACAGCAATTAAATTCACTCATATGGAGCACAAATTGTTAAATTCAGATCTCTTGAGGTACAGGTTTGTACTTTGAAAAAGGAAAACTCGTCTGTTTCTGTTAGGAAGTGCTCAAATGAAGGTGACAAATGTTCTACAGCTTCGTCGCTGTAGAAAAAAGAGAAACAGCAACACTATCCTGTAAAGCTTTTAAGGTTTCAGTGTACAAAATGTCTGCCTTTCATCTGTGCCTGGAATAAGCTCACTCACCTCCCTGCAGAGGAGCGAGTGACCCTGACTGGCACATCACACAGACATGAGCCGATTCGTTCTGTAACTTAATTGCTCGGATGGAAGGATAAATGGATAAATAGATGGATGGATATTATCTCTTTGAGTAATCAAAACGAAAGACGAAGAAACAAGTTTATCTCAATAAAAATGAGCCTATATCGACGCTAAGGCCCAACAGTCTCCTTCACTTCAATCAAGTCGCACCAAATTATACACAATCATAGATATCAGTTCCCTCAATATGCCAGATTTTTTCCATCAAGATCCATTAATCATTTCATGAGAAATTGGTGAGAATGTTAAAACAAACAAACGCCCCATCTCACATTGTTACAAGGTGATTTTAAAAAACTGGATCCGTCCCTTTGTCCAGATCAACACCAGAATGTAATGAATTCCCGTTTGACAGGTTCTCTCATCTCTCCATTAAGTTTTGTGCAAAGCTGTTGTGTAGTTTTTGCTGATAATCAAACAAGAAGTAAAATCCTCCCCTCGTTGGCTATGATGCAAAACTGAACAGACATACATAATGCATGATTCTCATAGAGGTTGTCAGAGTCACTGCCGACATGTAGATGGAGTCGAAAGTGTTTCACTGAACATGTCTCCTACTACCATCAGTCCACATGCCTGGTGCCACAGGGCGGCGCTGTTGAGCTGCTTTGATGCACTCAGAGCAGTGTGTGAGGGCCAGGGTGATGTTAAGGTCGTCTGGGCTTTCATCTCTCAGTGTTTTGATGTTGTGATGAAAAGCCACAAACACGGAGTTCAGACAGATTTTATTTATCTGTCTGCTGCTCAGACACGTGAAGGATGTGAGGAGCAGAAGAAGAGGGATGTGATCCAGTGGTGTCTCCTCGCTGGGTTCGTCTGTTCCCTCTCAGGCACGCCACCACCAGGCTTATGAGCCAGATGGAACTGAACAGTGGTTTGATACGAGTGGCCTACATCTGCAAGTGTGTGTCTGTGTGTGTGTGTCTGTGTGTGTGCAACATCCACCACCTCTGCAGATTAATCCACAATCTGGGCGACTGGTCACTGCGGGGAAGCCTGACTGGAGTCGGGCTTGAGCCTCTGGTTGTGTTGGAGGTTTGTAATAACGATAATAATAATAATTTGACAGACACAGAAAAAATGCATTCACACCCTGTAAAACCAGTTAATAAATGAAACCAATATAAGACAGCATAAGGTAAAGGTGGTCATTACAAATAGAGAGAATAGGAGCAATAAAAACAAGAAAGGCCAATAAATACAAACACAAAGCAATAAAAGATAAAAAGATGACATCACATTAATTGAATTAACAAGCATGAGCTCTAACGTTTACGCTCCATTTCAAACCAAACCATCAGAATAATATTTGGACAAACACACCTTCAGTTGATTGTTTAACTATTCAGAGGTTTAAACTTCTTCTACGTTCACATTTAACACTGACATAAATACCATGTGGATAAAAACAGGAGACACATTTTCTTGCTGGTTTTGGAGAAATAAAGTAAAAGCTGGGAATATCTTATTTTTCTGCGAGTATTTTCCCTCTAGAAAACCTCATGTAAGTTTTGTGTAGATATTTCAGACTCAAATCTCGTTTCACAAGCTTCAGTTTACGTCGGAAAGGGAAGAAGAAGTCTCTGGAACATCAGAGTGAGAGACAGAAGTCACACGGGGATTAATGCATCATGGAGGAGAGCTGGTGCTCGACAGACTGAAGAGAAACGCAGCAGCACGACGAGCTGCACTTTACATTCACTCCTTATCTGCACCAGCGCACTGAAATATCTCAGCAGGCCGTTTGATGGATTGCCATGAAATGCTGTAACAGTGGTTTTTGGTGCCCGCAGGATGAATCTAAAGGACTTTGATGATCCCCTGACTCTTCCTCTGATGTCACCATGAGGTTGATGTTTGGGGTTTTTTAGAGAAAAGGCCTTTTTATTGGACGGATTAAACTTTGTGCGGGGGCCTCGCGTCCTCCTCAGAAATAACTTTGTTAGTTGTTAGTTTTCACAGATTCATCCTGAGCTGCACGTCTCTGCATAAATGAACTAACGTTGAGAGAAAACTAAAAGTGATCTATCCGGCGCTCGAGGAGAAACTTTGGAGTGTTTGTTTGCTGAACAAGGCCACGGAGGACGAGAGTGTCGGGGGTCGGATCAGAGGCTGTTGGTGGTGAGCTGCAGTTTGCACGGCCTCCTGGGAAAAAACACATTCTTCATCTCCGCCTACTCAGACCAGAAACCTCAGTGTCGAGGCCCCAGAGCTTTTCTGTTTCTCCTTCTTCGTCGTCTTCTGTTATACAGAGCCTCCTCCTCCTCCTCCTCACCATAAATTGCCTGTGAACTTCTTCTTTGCCCTTCAAATGCGATACTGTCAATTCTGTGGATACTTCATGCAGACTACACATGTTGTAGGACACACACTTAACGATTTCAGTCCCCAGTAACTGTGTCGTTGCAGAAGTGTGTCTACCGTGCATGTATTTGAGTCAGTGCATGGACCTAAGGTGGCATTTCTCACTATATCACAGATGAATTATACTTCACGCAGGGAGCACATCTGTGGGAGTGACTGGCCTCTTCTTATGTTTGAGTTTTTCCTTTTTGAAATCATAAATTCCATGGCTGTGGTTGTTTTTAATGTTTAGATGCCACACTTAAACCTAATTCTGACCCTGAAGCCAAGTCTTAACCCTCACAACCACACACAGCCTTTGTGAGGACCAGCAAAAATGTCCCCACAACGTCACAATGCCCTCATGGTATTGAACCAAAAATGGCCTTAAAGATAGACCAACACAGACACACAGACACAGACACAGACACACACACACACACACACACACACACACACACACACACACACACACACACACACACACACACACACACACACACACGTTGATCTATCACCTCTGCTGCTGCTCTGACTGACGCATGGCCACAGCCTCGCTCCTCCTCTCCCGCGGTCCCCATGGTAACGCGCGGAGGAGAGCAGCTTAGCAACAGAGAGAGAGAGAGAGAGAGAGAGAGAGAGAGAGAGAGAGAGAGAGAGAGAGAGAGAGCAGCTCTGGACCAGACTTCGCGGAGCCACCTATACACCGGAGCTACACGGAGCGAGCAGCAGAACATCTGGAGAACATCTTCAACGTGTAAGTGCCTCATTTGTAACATGTCTGGGTTGATCTCAGTGTAGGTTAGAACGAGATGCTGATGGTGTTGTGATGCAGGCTTCTCTCCGTCCTCCTCCTCCAGGATCCCGGTGTATTTATCTGTGATCTCCACACTCAGCATGAAGTTCGTGGTGGTGCTGGTGGGAGCGGGCACCTTGGCCTTCCTCGGCGCCGTCATCTGCATCATCGCCAGTGTTTATCCCCGGAAAAACGCCGCGCCTCTCGGCGACAACAGCACCCTGACATCGGAGTCGCTGCTCCTGGAGCCCGGCTCGGTGGCTCACGCCGGCCCGCTGGGCGCGCTGCACGGAGCCGAGTCCTACGGAGGAGGCAACGGGCTCGGCGGCATCGGACTGGAGGTGCCCACTCTGAACGAGCTCAACCTCGGCGAGGAGACGGGAGGAGGCTCCGCGAAGCAGTTCAGCTTCAGCCGCCTGATCTGCACCCCTGTGCCGGTGGGAGAGTGCAAGACGAAGGACCTGAGGCGGGAGCAGCAGCAGGCGGACGAGCCGCTGTACGGAGCCGGGGACGAGGACTGGACTTACCTCCGCACCACCGCGGAGGAGCTCCGGCAGATGGTCCTGCAGCAGAACGACCAGATCCTCATGGACCAGAGGACCATCCGGGAGCTGACGGGGAAGCTGAGCGAGTGCGAGAGCGGCCTGGAGGACGACCGGACCGTCCCGGAGCGGAGCATCGGGGTGTGGAGCGGGAACCGGCGCGTCATGGCCGGGGACGAGGTGAGCTCCTCCACCGCGGCGCAGCTGCAGACCGCGCGGGCTGTGGAGGAGCTGGCCCGGGCCATCATGGACCTGAAGGACCGCATAGAGAAACTGGAGGTGAGTCCAGGGCAGAGTCACTTGGGAGGAGCCCGTTGTCCCTGCGGCTCCACATTTGTCTGACAGCAGGAGATGAGGACTCATAACAGAATTATGACTCAGCCATTGTTTTCCAGGGACTAATTTAGACCTGAACACCCACTTCTCCCAGTGTGAAGGCCAGTTTAGGACCTCTGGGTGAAAGTGAAATAATCCTTTTCAGATATTTTCTATTACTTGACTAAAATGAGCCTCAAATGTCAAGTTTAGTAAAGTCCCACATCCCTCTGCTGCTTTCACAGATCAAGGCTTTAAATGCATCTTCCTCTCCTCCAGCTTTTAGCTTCACTTCTCCTCTCACAAGTCACTACTCATCACTTTTTATTATGCACACGCTCCCCTGCATGGACCCAAGGGAAATCTGTCCACCCCGCTGGCCCTCACCCACCCACCCACAGCCAGCCACCCCCCTCCCGACTGGTGTCAGCCGCCTCTCCCCTTCCATCTCTGCATCCAGCAGCAGGAGAGGGAGGATAAATAAAAGATGAAGCTGGCTGGACAGGAAGGAGGAGGGTGGTGCTGTTGATGGAGGAGAGTCAGGTGTGTGTGTGTGTGTGTGTGTGTGCTGAGAGTGAGATGTATAGAGATGTATACACACACACACACAAACATACACTGCCGCATCACCGCCACCCTGAGCACAGTCAGTTACAAGGTTGTCTCTGTCAGTGTGAATTTATATCCTGGACATCCAACATCTCTTCCTGCCTCAGCAGCTCTGTTGATATTATATATCGCCCTCGCAGCCGCCTCATCCTCACAGCAGCGTCTCTCCCTCTCTCTCTTTTTACTGCTGCTTCACCTTCACCTTCTGTGATTATTTCTAACGAGCTGCAGGAAACCGGCGTGTTTGGAATGGGCTGTTCTCTTGAGCTACTTCCTCATTATTACTTAACGATAGTGAGTCCTCCTCAAACACAATATACTGGCACTTTATATTGTTTGTGTGCAGAGCTTTTTATAAACAGTCCCTGGTGCAGAGTGAAGTTAGAGAACGTTGTGTTCGTCCTACAGACTTTCATGGTATTTATAGTTGGATGCTGACATGCAGACGTCCCATGTTGTCGGACATAGAACACTGTCAGTCCCTGGTAGTTGTGTCTTGTGCAGAAGTGCGAGTGTTGTGCATGTCAGGGTGCATGAGTCAGGGTGGACTCTGTTCATTTGAGTCCGTGCATGAAATATAAGCACAAGTAGACACAATGAAATGAGGCAACAGCCCCTCAGGTGACATTTTTCAAGTTTCTCTGCAAACCAAAGAGAAAAAACTGCTTTATTTGTGATTGCAAAATCAAATCCAAACACAAAATGATGCACACACACACACACACACACACACACACACACACACTAGGTGGTTTTTTTTCTTGCTTTTGTCTCCTCTGTTCTGCAGGAAGAATTTGCATTGACTTGCATTATTTCCTGCAGAATTACTCAGACTTTAAACACAGGCCATACTCTATATATATTTATTTTAATATACCTGCCTCAGCCCCTGTCTTTTTTATTATTTATCGCCCTCATAGCGTCTCACGCTCAAACAGCAGCATTTTTCCATCTTCAACGATTAATTCTCATACTGTCACTGTTGGTCTGTTACTGTCATGAATACAACCCCCCTCGCTTTGCTTTTACTCCTCTTCCATCAGAATCATTTCCACTACGACTGTACTGAACAGTAACATGCTTCTATTTATGCTGATACAATGAAGACAGGAATAGACTCTACTTGTTCCATTATGTTAAATGTCCTAACGTCCTCCAGGTGCAGCTGAGCGGGAACAAAAGGTCCAGTATCTGGACCAGATGTTCACTGTTATATATCGAAACTATCAGAATAATCACAATCTCTCCAGCAGCTATACTAAAGCAAATTGATCAGGATGTAATCATTGATATGTGCAATAACAAAACATAACACAAACTTTATACAGAAGACAGAGTCAGAGATGTTTGTGTATTTAAGGCCACAGGCAGAATCTGCTTAAGTCCAATGGAAGGAAATTAATTATAAGCAGAGCATTTCATCTTTAGATCTTCATTAGGGAAAAACTATAAAAGGGAATCTCGGAGCTTCCAATGGCATCAAAAAGAGCACACGTGGGAAATTGAGAAAAATCCAAATTCAGTGGAAGCTTCACAGCCCTCAGCCTTTGTGATGTGTATACAACACATCACAAAGGCTGAGGATGAATCCATAATGAAAGCTATGAAAACATGAATGAAAAGCAAAGCAGTGCTGAGCATGTTTAGCTTCTGAGCGCAGCAGGAACGTGTTATGACTGTCAATCCTTTAAAAACAACTGATGTTACATAGAGAAATACATTTTCACGTCCTATCTGTGAATTATACGTTGAAACTACAAGTGCTAATCTGTACTACAACTATCAAACTACACCAAAAGCCTCTATTTGACTCTAAATGGATTTATAATTTATAAAATGAACATCATGCTGTATGAAGAAGATGCAGGATTCAGGGTCTTCCTCATTGGCTTCACTTTCTGTACCCGGAGCCTACGTCCAGTCAGATAACTGATGTTCTGTTCTATATAAGCTATCTCCACTAAACCCTGTTGATACTAACACCAGGCTGCTTTCATCAAAGCTCTCCCATGAAGTGGTTTTTAGTTTTCTTCTCTTCACTGCATTTCTTTTATTTTCTCTCTTTACATCTTTTTTGTCTTTAATATTTTAAATACCTACTTAACCTGTGTCCCCCCCCTCCCTCTCTTGCAGGCGGAGATAGGCCCGGCTGCACTGAACCTCACCGACGCATCCCTGGGTACAAGCGGCAGCAGCAGCAGTAACACTGGCAGCAGCAGCAGCAGCGGCAGCCCGGGTGGTAACACCGTCAAGGCCCCTGCTCCACCAGCCGGCAGTGCTTCCTCCCCACCTGCAGCCGCCGCCCCAGGCAGCCGCCGTCCCGCCTCCCCTGCGTCCCCCGCTTCCCCTGCCCCCAAACCCCCCGCTCCTAAGGTGTCCCCCGGGCGTGGAAAGGGCACCTGGAGGGTGGAGGACCTGGAGGGGGAGCTGGAGCGCAAGATAAAGATGTTGGAGAAGGAGCGTCAGGCCATGAGGAAGGAGACTCATGGGCAACACGAGAAGATCAATCAGGGGCTCGACACGGTCAACCACCGCGTCACTGAGCTCGAACACAGTGAGTGTGGGGGGAGACAGAGGTGATGGGGCGGTGGATGAGGGGATGTATGGATGACCTGATTAGAGAGGATGTTAGACCACAGCATCCCTGAGCTGACTCACATGAGAGCTGACACTTTAATGAGCTCGGTGGGCGAACGGTGTCATCTCTGCGGAGAAGAGGCTGTAGATTAAAACAAGTGATTCACGAGTGCTGAAGGTTGTGAAAATGTCAAATGGGGCCGGGAGAGGGAAAATATTAATGAAATGGAAGTAAAAATTACCAAAATCAATTACTGCTCCTCCGAGTAACCTGCAAATCTTCATAATAAATATATATTTATAAATGTTTGCAGTTCTGAAGGGGTTTCGTTGAGTTTCTTCTAGCGTCAAGGTAACTGGAGGTGAGAGCTAACGATGGGAGAAGTGGAGAGAGACGGATAAAAAGAAAAATCACTTCTCACTTCTCCTTTTATCTCCGTCACTCCCCCGGCCTCTCCGCCTGTCTCCTCATCCTCCTGCTGCAGCATCTTCACTGTGGCCTCGAGTTAGAAGAGTCCATCATTACCTGTAACAGGCACTGTGGGGGCGTTTGTGTACGAACTGGCGGGGACAAGCACTAATGACAGGGTCCTTGTATGAATGGGCCATTAACACATCAACAACACTTCATCTCAGTCTCATCTCAGCACCTCCCTGTCTGACTGTTTCTCTTTAACTCCTTCGTCTGTGTGTCCATCAGCGCTGACAGAGCCGTCGTTCCCCGATGGCTTCGTGCTCTCCTTCCCCATGCGGACTAACTACATGTACGGCCTGGTGAGGAAGGAGATCAGTGAGATGTACGCCTTCACTGCCTGCGTGTGGTTGAAGGCCAAGGAAGGAGGCATCGGGACCCCCTTCTCCTACTCAGTGCCGGGGCAGCCCAACGAGCTGGTGCTGCTGCAGGGCGTCCACAACCCCGTGGAGCTGCTCATCAACGACAAGGTACGCAGGTTGTTTATTGTGTTGTGAAGGAAATTAACGACTTCCTCTGGTGAAAAAGATTGAGCATATTGTACCCTGCAGGCTTCCTTCTAATTAGTCAGGCAAAAATAGACCGAAATGGAAATCGTTATTAGTTTATGATTCCAATCTCGGAGCCCATGGGCTATCGTCTGGGGATGAATTAGCCTCTGTGGGGGGGAAGGGGCTATATTTTGGGGAGTCGGCCCAAGACTCTGTTCACTGTTTACAGTTTTTGGATACGTGTGTCGATTGCCCTCTGTGCTTTACCAACCATTTAAAACGGATGGTGCTCTTGAGCAACGCATCAAATAATTCAAAACTGCATTTTTAATAACAGTGATTTACCGAAGAATAAATACAACAGCAAATGGGGACATTCATTTGAATATAATATTTTTCTTCCAAAATAAGATGGTGCAAGAGTCCCAGAGGAACCCGGGTCGTCTTTTTATGTCGTCACGTTTGTTGTGGGCCCACAGCAAACATATGTTACCGAGGGGACGCGGCGCAGAGGGCAGCTCGAGCCAGATGTCGTTTTATGTTGTGTGTTACTGCTTTCTTTTTATAGAGCTTAAGGCTTATAGCCCCCCATGGCAGAGCGGAGTGCTGGTTTGCAGCAGTGATGGGAGGAAGGTTGGGGCAGGACTGAGTTCTGCTGACATAAACCTGTCAGGGGAGGGTGTAACCACAGCCACTGTACTCTCTCACCCGTAGGTGGCGCAGCTGCCCCTGTCCCTACCGCAGGACGAGTGGCAGCACATCTGTGTCAGCTGGACCCTGAGGGACGGAGTGTGGAAGGCCTATCAGGGCGGGAAGATGAAGGGCAGGGGGGAGGGGCTGGCTGCCTGGCACCCCATCAAACCAGGAGGGGTCCTCATACTAGGACAGGAGCAGGTGAGACGGACGGATGGATGGATGGACAAACTTCTGAAAGTATGGACATTGGACCGATTGGTGGATGAACAGATAGATGGACGGATGGATGCATGAATGTGTGGATGAACGGTTCAATGGATGAATCATCAAATGGATGGATCAACAGTTTGATGGATGAATAATCAGGTGGATGAATAAACTCTTTGAGGGCTGCACCGGCAGCTTTTCACACATGAACAAACAGAAACCTTAAGGACCCTCCATCACCTTCATTAGTGAGACATCCACGTTACATAACCATTATGAAATCTGACATTATCCGTCCTCCATTGTGTCAAAAGAACGACGCAAAGGCCATTCAGCATCTCATTGTCAGTGCATAAAGGCTCCTAATCAGAGCGCTGTGGGCCCGATGCTGCAGTGATGCAACAACACTTGATTTAATGGACATTTTCTAAAGAGAGGGAGAGGGAGAGGGGGGAGAGAGGGAGAGTGCTTTATTAATCTGTCTGGTGGATGGATGATGATCCCGGGACATTCCCTTTACAAAGATGCTTTGAATGGACATTTAAAAAAAAAAAAGTTTTTAAAAAGAGGAATCATCAAAACACGATATTTCTTTTCATGGATAAAGCTTTAGCTGCAGTTTCACTCTCACTGGACCAGAAAATACAACCACAGTATTTACTTCACAGCAATGTCCTGTAGTTCTCAGGATTAGATATTATATAATCACCTCAATATACGACATGTATACATCCAGAAAAGTGCATTATTGGAACATATTTTAAGGGTGAAGGACCCATAATAACTTTCAAGAGGTACTGGTCTTGTTTAATTTTTTGTTACACTAACGGCTGAAATGTTACAAGGCTGACATACAAAACACAAACAGTAAACATTGCCCCAGTAGTTCCTGTTCACGTCCAACCATTCTAACTCTTTTTCAATCTCCTCCTCCTGAAGGATACGCTGGGCGGGCGATTCGATGCCTCGCAGGCGCTGGTCGGGGAGCTTTCCCAGTTCAACCTGTGGGATCGGGTGCTGAAGCCCATCGAGGTGGCTGCCCTGGCCGAGTGCAGTTCCCCGCGCTTGGCAACATCGCCCCCTGGACCGACCTGGACGTAGATGTTTACGGCGGTGCGACCAAGGAGTCCCTGGACCCCTGCCACGCCGCCCAGAGATCCAACCCCTCCAGCCCCAGACAGTGAGGGGTGACGGAGAGAATTCGGCCATGGGTGGTCGGGGTATAGGTCGTTTTATGAGTTGATTCAGGCGTTTGAAGGCACATCATATTGGACTTTACAGTATATTTATTTGTTTGGGGAAGGAAACCTTTCTGGTGGAGCGAATGTTAGACCTCTGTGGTCGTTCAGAGTGGTGTATCTGTTTTGTTTTTTGTGTTGGTGTCCACGCTCGTGTGTTAACTTCTGCAGTGAGATACATTGAGTTAGCGAAGGCTGCATGGGTGGATCAACTTCTGGCATGAACCGGACTATGATGGAATATTTCCATAAGCGATTATTAATTGCCTCTGGTTAAATGTACCGCTGTACTGTGGGTAATAATGTGTTGGGCCAGTTAACTTCACGCGGTGATTCAGGCAGAGGGCTGGGTTGGGTTCGGATGCCGATATGGACGAACCTCTCATGATGCCATATCCAATCCTTTTCTTCATTTTACAGACAGAAAGTTCTATCTTTGTTTTCGTTGCGTCCAGTTAGCGGAAAGTGATGCTATCATGGTAACAATGAAAAAAGGAGTTTTGTTCTTTTTTCTTTGACTCTATATGATCCTGTTGAATAACGTCTGTGTTCTTTTAAGTTTTCTATATTGCGTACCATGATTTGGTAAAACGGTGGTCTTATAAATGTACAGTATATTGTGTAATGTATCTCTGCTAATGTTGCTCTGTGCCAGTCTGCTGCCCCTGCTGTTGCCTCACACACACACACAACTCACAGTCCTGCAGAGTCAAGTCGCAGATTTTTTGTTTGCAGCTTAAACGAAGCAGCGCTCGACCTTTTGATTGACGTCTGAAATTAACACTCGATGTCTAACTCACACACCGATCGGACACCGAGGCTACATCCATACTACGTTCTAGTTTTAAAAAACGTTTCACTGCTACTCTGGAGATTTCAAGCACCTAAAAACGGAGAAACCAGGACTGTGTTGTAACATGAACTGGCCAAAACGGAGATGTTTGGAATCGCATGCCCAGCGTACTTGAATGGTCATGTGATGTGCTTTTCCAGATGTGTGGACTGGGATTATTATGCTCGACTCACATGTAAGCGTTGCGTTAATGCCTTGCGCTGGGCGTGACCTATTCTGGGTGGTATTGCGATCATCATAACGACGGCAAGACACACAACTAGTTATCAATACAGTGATAAAGAGTAGCTCATGGGAAATAAAATCCACAACCAGATGAACACACACCAGGTTCAACAGCTGCCTCCGCCTCTGCTTTCACATAAACGTTTGCTTAGGTTGTGTAGCTCTGTGGCAGAAGGTTTGCAGTTCAACTCCCGAAACCCTCCCGCAACCTATTTCCTAAATTTCCCTCGGGATCATCAAGTATCCATCTATCGATCTGTTTGATTGGCTAGCGGCTACGCTTGAGTGTTGGCTTGATCACGATTTCATTGGCTGGAACCTACATGATAGCTTGAGCTCTGCAGCCAGAGCAACGCAACACAACGGACCCACAATGCAACAGATGAAAGATGCCACCAGCCCCTTCAAAGTGAATTAGCAGCGTTACGGTTGACGTGTCCAACGCGGAAGTGTGAGTCCAGCGTAACTGATACAGAGCGAAAAACACACGAGTGGCTGGAGATCGTTTGGGTTTTAAAAGGAGAACGTACCAGTGTGGATGTAGCCTGACATCTGAGTAGCTTTTCTGACATGTTGATGTATCCTTGAATGTAATCCAGATGGAATGTGAGTAAATGTGCATGACCAGGGTCAAATCTGCTGTCACTTCAGAAACAAAGTAGAAATGTTGGTGTCCGTGAACTGCCCCCACGCTCTCTGAAGCACACAGGTGTCTGTTGGTAAATCACATCCTCACAGAACACATGACAGACCGTGAGGATTTACTCTATGATGACCATTTTGTACTGTGCATCGAACTCTGTATAAAAGATCAGCATGAAATATTTGTGTTTATTTAACCTCGGAGCGGACAGAGACGGTAGCAGGCGGCTGTCACCACCTGACAAACTGAAAAACCCACAAACCAAATAAATAAATAGATTCAAAACAGCACATGTGATGCATTTGATTCCCACGTCATCTTCTCCTCAATCCGGAAGCTGTTGAAATGTATGTGACTGAGACATTTTACATTTCTGGTTTCAAAAGCATCTAATGGCACTTTTACATAACGTGAGATGGAAAGAGTTGAAAGTTGATTTATAGTTGAATTATAACATTAATAACAATATAATGTCTTATTTGTGACAGTAATACAGTATAGAATTAATAACAGAATTAATATCTGCTTCCAATCATAAATAATCATCACAAATCATGGTGGAGACCAAAGGTTGGAAGCAAACACCAGGATGTTTTTATCTGGTGTACCTTCATCCAGCAAAATATATATTTACCTATGCTGTGATGCTGAAAACTCAAATTTTTGAGATTAGTCCTAATCTTCTGTTCTCTTTAGTTCAATGCAAGTTCAAAATGGTCATCATAGGAATCGAGATTCGAGAGGGTTGAGGGTTTGAATCTTAAAATACTGTCAGTTTTACCTCAAGACATCAGCCTGTACAACTACAACACATAGACACTGAGTTGTAAAGTGCCTGCCTGGGCTCTGATGCTCGAAAAAACTGTTAAAAGTTTAAATGTTTGCTTCTTCGTCGTCTTCTCTTTCTTCTCCTTCTCTCTCTCTCTGTCACTTTCTCTCTCTCTCATGCTTTTGGTCGTTGAAGGCTGTGACAGTGTTTCACTCGTCCTTATTTGCATCTTCATGGATCTTCTATGATATTGTGAAATAGATGGAATAAAATAATAAAAATGGTTATGACAACATTTCCAGACTCGTAGCTCAATTAATGTGTGTGTGTGTGTGTGTGTGTGTGTGTGTGTGTGTGTGTGTGTGTGTGTGTGTGTGTGTGTGTGTGTGTTGTGATCCCCTTTATCTCTTTACATGGTCACAATAAGAAAAAAAGCAAGTCGCCATAATGTGATGTCACCCCTAGGTCGCCCATAATTGTGTGTGTGTGTGTGTGTGTGTGTGTGTGTATAAGTTGGTTGTGAACAGTTTATTGTGACAGATATTTACACACCTCAGCTCATTTGGGTTAGACCTCAAGCTACAGCCCTTTATGACCCTAACACACACACAGACACACACACAGTGTGTGTGTGTGTGTGTGTGTGTGTGTGTGTGTGTGTGTGTGTGTGTGTGTGTGTGTGTGTGTGTATGCGTGTGTTAATATGTATGACGCTGAGGCGATTATTCATCAGAGAAACACGTCTTTTCATGTAAACATAATAGTTTACTCATAGATTTAAACAAAGCTCTGATTCGTGGCCACTGATCTTCCCACACACGACATTTCTTGGCGTTGGGCCTCAGCTGAACTGGGATCTGATGTGTAACCTCCCACTGGTAACATTTCATTTTATGGGTCTCACTTTAGCTCAGCTTCCTCTCATTCCCTCCGGCCACCACATGTCACAGTTATGACCAAAGGACCATGACTCAACTCCTGATAGGTTTTTAAATCCCTGGAACTGCTCATAAAAGCCAAACCACCATTTTTACTGCTGCTGCTAATGAGCAATACCAAAACCTGATTTGTTGAAGTACGTCTGTCACTACATTTATTATATTGTAGTATATATATACAAATAATGTATATATTTGTATTGTAATTATATTTATAAATATGTATACATCTGTTAATTTTAGGCACCAAATTTCACACACTTATAGATATAAATTCTCTAAACTTGCCAAATTATTTTGTCATCAAGATCCATGAATGATTCTCTTGCAACATTAAGTGAAAAACAATCCTGGATCCACCACCTGACCGCTCCTGACACACACCACATCTGTCCAGTGGTTTCTGTGTATTCTTCCCTTCAAACAAACAAACCAACCAGTAAACACACAACGACACAGTAATGAAGACGTAACTCCTTGTAGGAGCTAATTATAAAATCAGTGTGTCGATCTTTCAGAGATTTCTTCCCTCTCAGTTTTTTAATGATGATGAATCTCTGCTCCGTCTCTGTTGATCTCTGTCACCGCTTGTTAGCAGAGTCACATGGGGTCCTCTCCCCCCCCCTCCCCCACAATCTGCTTCCTCTGCTGTTGAATTATAGATACACAGTAATTACCTCTATCCAGACGTTATGGAAAATCCTGGTTTGACCCTGCTCTCTGTCGCACGTCGGCACCAACACGACAACTCACATGTTGAATTTACAGCAAAACTTCCCCCCCGTTCAACGTCTTTCTCCATTTTGTCCCACGTGCTCTGCTGCAGAGACGCTGGAGTCTCAACCCTCCTCGTGACTACAGATGAATTGAATTCTCTCTGCAGTGCATCGCTCCATCGCTGATAGCTCTTCTCCACTCGAGCAAGCCGAACACATCCTCCACATCCCACTCTGCGATTTCACCGTCGATCAGTCCTTCACCTTGAACTGGCTCAGAACCTGTTCCCCCACTTTCTTCATCATTAAGTGAGGCAGCTTGTTGATGTTTTTATTGAACACTTGGCCTCATCTCATATTTAACCACACTGTGGTTATACAACATTTTCCCCTCACGGTGAAAACTTTCCTCCAGGTATTTATACCACCACCTCCTCCACCTCTCTTTTATCCCTCTCTCTCCACCTGTTGGCATCTTATTCACTCCACCTTGTGTGAAAAACAACTCCATCTCCTTCTCTCCTCATGTTTTGACACTTTTATTTCAGCTACCTACCGGCCCTCTGGCACTTTTCTCTGCCAGCGTCTCACCTGGGTATTTAATGTTCCCTCTCTCTCTCAGCTCTCAGTGTATTTTTGAGATGTTTCACACTTGATCCAAGGCGAGTGCACACAGTGGCATGCAGGAGCCCCGCTCATTTATATGATGAACGCCACCAAGAGCATGAATATATAAGTATTTGAATACAAGAAAAATGAAACAGCATATTGTTGAGCATAGAGAAATAAAATACATACTTGAACTATACATGTGTACAGTTCAGTAACCTGATAGTGGAGTTATCATTATGTGCAATCATACAAACCAACACTAATAAAATACACGATTAAACATTAAAATGAAGCACACATTTATTCCAGGAGTTATTCCGTTCCTTCATTTTGAAATCTTCTGTTCTCCTCTACATCATGAACATCATTTATATTTTAGACTAGCGATGATTATAATTGATTTTATTCTTTCATAAAAGTGTTTCAATCCAACAAGATGAATTAGAAACCAATAATATAAGGGTTAGGGTTAGTATTTAGAATCACAAAAAACTATGATAATTAAATTAAAGGTAGATAATTGTAATAAATAATTCTGTAGCCTACTGCCTATAAATGGGACTTTATGAGCAGTTTATATGGACTTACAGTTAACTGCTTTTGGACAAGGTAAGATAAGATGAGATACTATTGAAAAATATTTCAATGTAATACAATATGTATTGTGGGGTAAAGTAACCCTTAAAGAAATTGTTGCCATGACCCTTCAGAGGCTCCATAGTCGTTAATAGTTACAGTTAATCTGAGCAAAACACTCCTGAGAAAAGGAGGCAGATCTGAAGTTGTGATCGAGACAAGGAGCGACAGACAGAATAAAGGAGAGAAAACTAATCATGGGATCTGTCTGTGATCTGTCTGTGATCTGTTTGTCTGCCTCTCCAGGGATTGATTGACAATCCTCTCTAATCCCGAGGACAGTCGTTGTTTCAGACACCAAATGAATCCAGATGTTCATGAGCTGGTGTTTCAGGCTCTAAAAGCACAACCCAGGTTTATGTAACCGTCACACACTGAGAGAATCTGGGACTATCTCACTTTCACAGCTTTGTGGGGTTTTATTTGTGTGTCTGTGTGTGTGTGTGTGTAGACGATTCTGGGTCAGGACTCTCCACCTGGGGATTCCACCCAGATGCTTCCAGCTGAATGTGGGACAGAGACAGTGAGAGGATGGAAACACAGTCTGTTCCACAGTCGCGTTATTTCAGTACAAATAGTTAGAACAAAAAAATAATAGAAATAAACAGACAAATAAAAATATAAGAAACCATAAATTCATATAACATAACATGGTATTATGATAATTATGATGATTGAATGAAATTAATATATATATTAATTTTATATGTAAGCAGATTGCAGTGCTAACAATGTGAAACAGATAATTAATGACATTATAATAATATAACATTAGTTAAATGTTGCTCCACCCTGCAATACTATGAGATGAGATGAGATAAGATGAGGTAGACAACAATTAAATAAAACAGAAACAATAAAATAAAATAAGAATACGGACAATATCTACATAATATACACCTTGATAGTATTTGTAGAGAAATGTGCCATTGTAGTGTAAATATGATGTTAAATTATATTACATGAATACTCTGAAATGATGGATCGTGATTGTGATGGCTCCACAATTCATGTATTTTCTGTTCCCTTCATCTCTATCAGATATGTATGTATACAGCGGGTAAAATAAGTATTGAACACGTCACCATTTTTCTCAGTAAATATATTTCTAAAGGTGCTATTGACATGACATTTTCACCAGATGTCGGTAACAACCCAAGTCATCCATACATACAAAGAAAACCAAACAAATAAGTTCAGAAATTAAGTTATGTGTAATGAAATGGAATGACACAGGGAACAGTGTGGCATCAACGGCAGCCGCCTACAAACAGTATTTGATCAAAGGCAGCTGCTTTTGAACAGTGTAACATCAAAGGCAGCTGCTATTGAACAGTGTAACATCAAAGGCAGCTGCTTCTGAACAGTGTGGCATCTACGGCAGCTGCCTCACATAGCAGCGGTTTCTGTTGACACCGGAAGTGCCTCTGCGAACTACCGCTGCCACATCTGATCTTGCCCTTACTGTCGTAAGTAGCTCTGCGTCCATACCCACTCTCACTAACACCGACACACATTCAGTAGCAGCTAGTCGGTGGATTCACGGGTTAAAATGTGTTTAAAATGTTGAAGAAACCATCGACCGGTATCTGTTTGCTATCGGGCTAGCTGGGTTAGCTAGCTCATAGAACCTGTGAAGCTAGTGACGGTTACTAACGTGATGGAGCCCGGTTGAGTTTAAAGAGGGTTCGGGTCTAACTAACATGTCCGTTATCTGTGTGTGGTTTAGATAAGAGGGGTTTGTTTTCTGAGGGAATCTGCGGTGAGATGCTTGTGTTAGCGTCTCACCGCAGTTAGCCGTTACTTAGTAACGGCTAAGTGTTGTCAGCTAACTTAGCCTCAGCTGCAGATGTGTACTTAGGAAATAAGTCCCCCTACAACAGCTGGTTCGTGTGTGTGGTTAACGTGTGAACTGTGCGTTTGCAGGGGTCGGGATGGCTGCGACAGGCGAGGGGAAGAAAGAAGAGGACTACAAGAGACTGCACAGCTTCCCTCTCATCAGGGTAGGAAGTGGGACACAGGACACAACATGGGAGCAGCTCATTCTGCAAACACAGCGTCAGAAGGACATTTCCATTGTTTAAGTGTCTCTCCTCAGGCCTCAGGTTTCAGTGCTGCACATCAATTGTGACAGACTCTACAAATACACCACAGCAAATTCCTTGCATGTGTAAATCAGCTTGGCAATAAAACCAGATTCTACGGTGGTCGAGAGAGCTCAACGCATTGCAAGTTAAGGAAACAGATTCATCCATTTGATGACACGTGCGCTTTGCAGTGTCGTTTTTGCAGCGTGTGTTTGTATTTGCATGTGTTGTGACTTCTTTGCAGCGCACGTGTGGTCGAATTGATGAAGTGGTTTTCTTAACTTGCAGTGCGTTGATCTCTCTCGACCACCGTGGAATCGGGTTTTATTGCCAATAAGATTGTTCTAAGGGTGCATTTGTCTAAAATTACCCAGAGACACAAACTAGTACCTTGTGTGTAGACTCTTCAGTCACCAAACATACAAGCCAACATGCAGATGCAGCCACGACTTTCTGACGCTTCAATCCATCAAGCTACAGATATTGTACAGTGGTCTCAACACACTACAATTTAAGAAAACTTGCAAATGGAGAAAACATCTTCGTCAATATGACAACACAACCGAATCCCCACAACACAACAGGGGTCACTAAGAAGTGATGAACAAGGCTGAGTCACTAAACCTGCCAATTCTAGTAATCTGACAAAATATCCATAATTAATTGACAAATAAGATGATATCATGTTGGTATTATAACATCTTAACTCTGTCTTTTTCAGTTCATGTATCATCTTCATTGGGGAATTTTTAATCTGAAAAAGCTCAGATTGAGGAAGCATCATTTTTAATGATGTGATGAAAACTCTCATGTCCACTAGTGTTGGTCTCTGAGCCACTGAGCCACATTGCCCCTTTATTAATACATCATAAGTACATCAAACATCTAAGCTCCTACAAAAAGTGTGGGCACCTACTGTACATGCATGTTAACGGACTGGATCCCCTGAAACGCGTTCACAGTCGTGGTTGTTCATATGAAAGATGGATGTTAGTCATGTGTTATATAAAAGAAAGATGACAAGAGACCACAGAACCATCTGTGACTTGTGTTTGCAGCATTCAGAAAAACACATTTAGCTTTAAACTTGTATTTTTAGTTTTGGTCCCAGAGGGAATGTTATAAACATCTTAAGTCAGCAGATTTGTTGAATGCTCGTTGGCTCATAGTACATGTGATAGAATATAGAGATTCATAAAGGGACAATATATTTAGAACTAAATGTAGACCCTTACAAAATGTGTGGTTCTCAGCACACGGACATGCCAGAAGAAATGAGGGTGGAGACCATGGAGCTTTGTGTTACAGCCTGTGAAAAGTTCGCCACCAACAATGAGGTGAGTGTGTATTGTGTATTGTGTGTTTGATGCTTATCTGGCAGCATTGTCAGAAGTGATTGTTGCTGCCATGACTTTTCTATGGTAACGGGCTCTGAAAGGATACTAAGACACACTCTAAACTCTCTGGCTTGATTCACCACAACTTCCTCTTTGTGACATCTCTTCCAGAGTGCAGCGAAGATGATCAAGGAGTCAATGGACAAGAAATTCGGCAGCTCGTGGCACGTAGTGATCGGCGAAGGCTTCGGCTTCGAGGTCACTCACGAGGTGAAGAACCTGCTCTACATGTTCTTCGGAGGGAGCCTGGCCGTGTGCGTGTGGAAGTGCTCGTAGCACCTCCTCCCTCTCGCTCTCCTCCTCCCCCTCCCTGTGCCGTGGCTTACTGGGCTAGGAATAAACACCAGCTACCAACCAGATGCTGGTTAACATTTGTGTTGTGGCAGGTCAGTTTGTCCACACTACCAGCCACTCTGGCAGATAATAAACCACCACTTCAAGATCTCGCCCAGTTTGTTGGCAGGGAAAATACTTGAAAGGGAATTTCTGAGAGCAGCAGTCACTTTGGCATTAACACAGCTTCCTGCCTTGTCTGTCACTTTTCTTTCTTTTTCTTTCCGTGGTTCTAAACATTTGTGTGTGTGTGCAAGTTCAACTTTTACAAACACTACAGCCAGGGTCTCCAAAGTCCTTTATCCTCATTCCTCTTCAGGGAGCGTGTTTGTGTGTGAGTGAGTTTATATGTTGGTGTGTGCTGGACACGCACAGTTTTTTGAAGTAACACTTCATGTTCACCTCCCTCAGCAGTTTCGTGCAACAGTAAACTGTCCGTTTGCACTCGTGTCTCTCTCTCTCTCTCTCTCTCTCTCTCTCTCTCGCTCTCGCTCTCTCGCTCTCTCTCTCAAGCCGTGCAAGTCTTTTAATAAAATTCTTAATATTTTTTATGTGTACATAGTTTGATGCGACTTGAAAAACTTCTTTTTAAAGACCAGTGGCATCTTCTTACAACTGAAAGGCTCCGAGCCGAACCACACGAAACACGATCCACCTTTTCTCCCTGTAAAGCTGTTTGTAATAATCCCGAACAATATCACCGCCGCGCCGAGTGATACAAGCAATGTGATTGTTTTCATGGTGATGCCAGTGTGTTAATGATCCAGCACAACGGACCATTATGTGTGAACTGACCTGATTGTACAATAAACTCTGAAATGTGATGAAATAGGAACCTAGATTGTCGCCTGTGTTCTTCACAACATTTGCATTTATTTCATTTCTGGCGGGATATTTTTGTGCAGACTTATCAGAAGCAAATTGTAATTTTTATGACGCCTGTGGTGAGGAGATAATAGCTGCGGAGGTAGAGGAGATTTCTTGTAAGTAGAGACCAAATTAGAACGTGAATAAGGCAAATCATTTCTTTTTCATAACAGCTAATGCAGTTACAGAATCGTTAGTGACTGCTCCTCCATTGCCAAGAGTCAAATTACACATTTGTTTAAAGTATCATTTGGGATTTTTTTGGCTGGTTTTGAAAAAAAGTGTAAAAGTACGTGCGTCACACAGAGGAGTAATATGCCAGCAACTGCTTTTACAATACTTTATAAAACTAAGAGATCCACAGAGCAGGATGGTTCCAAAAATACCCCAAAAGAAAAAAGGTAAACGTTGGAGTTTCAGGGACTTGTCACAAAGAATGATGGAAACTTGCCTGAGACAGGTTTTCCCTGAGAACCTGGAGAAACTCGTGTTGAAAAGATGATGATTTAAAGTTTTAAAAGATACCTTCCCTCTAAAGGCAGTTGAAATATTTTGGAAAGGAAGTTGCTCAAAGTGTCAGATTTTCTTAAACGTCTCTGCAGAGTTTCTGATTGACACCAGGATCCACAACTGTTCTGTGGTGTCACTTAAGGTGCTGCTCTGCATCAGTTAATATCAGTTTGTATGTGCAAGGAGATAAAATCAGCTTCCACCCACACTTACAACATGTAAGAGGCAATTTTGCCAATGCAGGAGTTTTATCTTCATGTAAATTAAACATTTTTTGCAAGTTTTAGTTTAACATTGATTTAATTAAAGATAAAATGACGTGCACAGAAACCTTATGTTCACCGTATAATTATATCAGTTTGTAGATTGAAGTGGCTAAAAGAAAAAAGGGACACTGCTTAAGAGAAAGAACGATAGTGTTGTATAACTGGAGTCTTTCTTTTGCACAATGACAGTGCAGAGGGCATTTTGACCCAGTGGTGAGGGGAGGGAGGGAGGGGGGGGGAGGCCACCATTGTTGACAGATGAGCTAAATCTGGCAGCTCCGTCCTGAACATTTGAATCCACAAACACACTGACCTCAGATCAGGTCAGTCTGCTCTCTGGCTCTGTGTCTAATTCATGCAGGGAACTGAATGTGGCTTTCGTAGAGATCTTTTGGGATGGAGCCTCAGCCAATCGCTTGTCAGTCTCAGCTGTCAATCATGGCATCCCCCATCAAATAACTAACCAAACTTTCCCGTACAGATAAACACTTACATCTGTGTGATGAGAACCACCCAAAATAACAAAAACCTTTGAGAAACATTTATGTAACATGCTCTTTGACTTTTAACTTTAGTCCATGTCCCATCTACTAACATGGAGGAGTATACCAAACCATATAGAGTCTATTACGGTAATGACCCATTTGAGATCTATTTTCAAGGATTCTGATGTGTCACTTCCATGTTCATCTTTGGCATTTCTCCATCCCGCCCTTCTACATCCTCCCTTTAATGGCTGAAATGAATTTGACCCATGCATCCAGATTTCCTCGTCCTCCTGCAAATGTAATCCACTGATGCTTTTCACCCAGATTCCCCCGGTTGGACGATTTCACGTAAACGCAGCCGGCACCATTCTGCAGTTATCGCAGCGACTCTCTGATTAATCCAGTGGGTTTAGTGTCAGTAAACATGGTTCCACCCTGTGATGCATCTCATTCATTATTCACCCCAGACGCTCTTTATATATATCTCCTCCCTCTCACCAGGACTCCACAGCGCTGTTAAAAATTAATACAAAGAGCCACAGAGGCACTAAAGACTCTGCTGGTCGGCTCACTCTCGACACTGAAACGCTCTCTCCCCCGTGCACAGGAAGGAGCCTCGTTATCCCGCTGTTGAGTCGGGCTTCTGAGCCACTGGTTCCAGCTGCAGACACAGACAAGGGGTAGAGTTACGTGATGGAGATGATGATGATGCTGTGGATGAGGACGGGGATCAGTGCAGAGCGGTGAGGGGAGTCACGAGGCTGGGATCCAGGGCCTGAAGCTGGGGTCTGCCAGAGGGTGATAGTGGCAGAGCTGGGTGCTTCCACTGGGCTTGATTCATGATGAGGAGGCAGCCAAGACAAAACGTAGCAAAAACTTTTCTTTTTCTTTTTTAACCTCCGCTCATCCCAAACAGTCGAGGCTGATACGCGCCCACACGAAGTTTCTTCTTCTTTTTAAGGTCTCGAACTTGTGCAAAGTGCCTTGAGATAATGTGTGTTATACAAATTGAACTGAATTGAATTAAATGCAGGCGTTGCAACTATGACTGCTGAGAAGGTCGTGCCTGGTGTTCATGTCGAAGAAATCTCTGATTTTTTATCTATCTCCAAATCCAGAAATTCCATTGACTTTCGCACTTGGAATAAAGAGGTGACCATTGCTCTGTAGCTGCGGGGCTGGGATTCACTAAACCAAGCAAACAGCCCATTCCAAACCGGCTGTTTAGAACGGACACTGCACTCGAACTTGATTATTTTTCAAAACTTTGATTACAGATTAAATCGGATTTGGCCCCAAAAAAATCTATGTAACCTACTTAGTACAAATTTGTCCAGTGATACCAGATGCTCTTAATATTGACTATTCTCGATCCCACCAAATAAATACAAATAAATACAAATAATATACTTCATCAAACTTTAAATGTAAAGCAACATGCTACATTTTTTAAATGAATAAAGATACAGAAATGATAATAAAACAGTTGAAGTTTCTACAGGCGCTGCGGTTGTGGCAGCTGATTAATTGAACTATTGAAGTTGAAACACGACTGTGTGCTCTCACCATGTGAGTCTCGATGCTGGAAAAGCTCGCTGCTGTATCTTAGCAACCTCCTTACCTCCTGCGATGACGGGTGGAAGGTGAGAGCATCTCTGACTGTGCGCGCGCGCGCGTGTGTGTGTGTGTGTGTGTGCGTGTGTGTGTGTGTGTGTGTGTGTACAGGAGGTAAAAGAAAATGAAAGAACCTGCAGGTGGTTGGAAAATGTGACTGACAGCTCTCAGAATTCGATGGCTGGTAAAGAAGAGGGAGACTTTTTAAAGTTCAGAGGCTGAAGATTCACAGATTTCAACAGTCGCTCAGGGACACAGAGAGTTAGAGGGAAGTCGAGCGAGACAGGGACGTATCGGGCAGCCACCAGTTAGAGAGACGGGGGGCGACAGAGGACAGCAGAGGAGGACGGGGGGGATACATTTTTCATCTAGACAACGCCAGTCGGCTCTTTATTTAATTGAGAAATGAGAAACACTATTCAATATTGATGAGTGTGTGTGTGGGGCAGCTCCCGTTCTGACCATCAGCAGCTGTGAGTGTGCGCTGCATTCGATCGTCTCCAGACGGAAATAAAAGAGGAAGCATAAGTGTGTTGGGGGAAATGGAGCGAGAAGAAAGAGGCGGAGGAGATAAAAGAAGAACATTGTGTTTGGAGGAAGTCTAAGACGGCTTGTTTATAATGCATCAGTGAGGGGCAGAGACAGAACGAGTGCATTAGACAAAAACCAAGATGCTTATAAAAGGAGGAAAAGGCCCAGAAGACATGGAGCTGACAGTTGTTTGTCTGATTGAATCTGCGTCACTGACGACTGAAGAGATCCTAACAAATTGCATCTTTTAACAGGTCGCACCCTCACAGAATGTGCTGCCGTGCACTATTCTATTGGATGTAATGCGGACCACCTTGAAGACCATTTTAAATATGAGCCAGTTCCACCGGCTGCAAGGCCGAGCGAGGCTGCGTCCACGGTCAAATAAACATGAAGGCCAATAATATCAAGCTCTTAATCATTTTTAATTAAACAAATCAAAGCTGCATTGTCGGCATAAAGCAAATCATAGCAGCAGAAATCCCTTATTGCACCAAGAAAACAACATCGAACCACGAATCAGGACTAAGTCATAACCCTGTGATTTAACAAATGGATCCTTCTCATTCCAACCTTTGCAGGGTTCATTGCACTTCTTGCCTTTGAAAGACATAGTTGTGGCGAGACCAAAATGTGTGATGCTTACGCTTTTAAATGTCGGTATCTGGCTTCAACCTGGAAAACGGTAAATGTTAAAAAACCAAGGGGCAATAAAATGTTTACGTTGCGTCTCACTGGGTCTCTGTTGCTGGGCGACAGCAGTGAGGGCGGAACAAGACAGAAATCCTCTGTACACCAGACCGTCTCATTTGGCCTTTGCCATCTATTCGGCCGACAATGGCCACCTCGTTCGCTGGCCAAATGACACCACAAGTGCAAGATGGCGCATATATGGTCGTCTCCTGCCGTCCCTGTTGGACTCAGGTTCTGTGAACAAGCGTCATGATCCTGGTCAGCATTTAAATGTAAAGGAGAGAATGTGTGTCCTTATCTGTGAAGGTCCACTACTCAGATCCACTGAGCCCTGAGCCCTCCTCCACTTGTTCATTCTCTTTAGTCACTTGTCGATACAGACTAATCCCCACAGATAATAATCACAGCTCACTCATGCAATGATTTAATCCTGTTACCCTCCAGCAACATTCAGTCCCACTGTGGATTTCATAATGTCCACGAAAAACCACATTTCTTCTGCTCCATTTGCATTGTGCTGTTTTCCAGAACGTACATCTTTTATAAGTGCTGATGAATAACGAATGAACCTGAGCACCTGAACACAGGAGGGAGTTCACAGTAAATCTGTTTCATCTCATCAGTTCAGATACATGTGTGGGACATTTCATTTTCTTTAAGAAAGCTGATTGTCTTTCTATGTCAATTTGCGTCACATCAACAGTCACACAGGTACGACACACGTGTTTTTGTTAACCTCTCTCAGACGTTTCTCCTGAATAGATCTGTGTGAGCAGCTTAACACAACATGTAGAAACGCACACAGACTTTAAAGAGCCGCACTTCACAGAAAGTGTGTATCCTGCGGGACGCGGCAGGAGGCCTGAATCAAAGTCTCGGTGCAAACTCACACTCAGAATATGAAACATGTGTCTCGCCCACCGCCTGTTTATTAAAAGCCCGCTTCATCAGATCCTCTGACACACGACTCATAACTCACCGGTTGTGATTCAGGCCACAGGAGATGGAGCCTGATGGTGTTTCCAACAGCAACAGTTGGTGGTAGTAGATTTGTTTATTCACTGCTTCGCACACGCTGCAGATTTAATGCCAAATAGAATGGCACTGAGCAGAGCACACACCAACAGGCCAGCAGTCCCCTTACATTCAATCAAGCTGCATTAGATTGTACACACTCACAGATATTAGTAATCTAAATATGCCAGATTAATTATTCTGTGGGAAAAGGGTGAAAATGTCAAAAATCTCCATTTATCTCGCAATTTTAAAGAAAGTAAACAGTTCTTTTTCGCTCCATGTCCCATCCTTCCACTTGAGGTACGAGGATATTTGTTTTTGTAGTTTTTGCAGGATCGTGCAGACAAAGCAAACAAAACAACAAAACACAACCACTCTGGCAGAGGTAACAAACCCGAAGGGCAACAGACGATATAAACAAGCTGAGGTCTGTAGACAGGAGGAGACGTCCAGGAAGAGTACAGTCCAACAACATTAATACAGATTATTATAGATATTATTTGTATTGTAAAGTGTAGTATAATGCTATTATCATCTTTGTTCCTCAAACGAAATCCCTGTTCTCAGCTACAGAGACTTTTATGTAGGTATGAAGAGAAATCTTATATTTGGCCGCCATCAAAACATAAGATGAACTTAACCCTAACATTGAAATGTTCATTAATAAGATGCATCTCGCAATGTTAAAGAAAGTGAGGAAAAAATGTCTGGATCCAAAATTGTATGGGTTCGTTTGCGGCCCTTCCTTCCACCAGAAAAGTTTGAAACAGCCTAAACTCTGAAGTTACTTATAGGCCATCAAACCAAACTCCACAAGAAGATCCTTCAGGAACCCAGGTAAGTTTCCTCTAGGAAGCTTTTTTAACTTTCTTACGGTTCCTCCAGTGACCTCCTCTCTAAATCCAGCTGTTAAAGCTTCCTTATCCCCAGAGTTCCTTGAGGTTCTCCTAATTCTCCCCAGAGACAAGGCTCTAATTGAAATGACCAGACACATTGTGATTCCTCTTCTGTTCTTACAACATCAAATGAGAGATTCTAACCCTCAACCCTCAGATCAGCTGGCAGAAAGAGAGCGACTGTAGCAGAGAAAACATATTGATCCGAGTCCAGATCACTTTGACCTGGCTGCTCTCCAGCCCTGAGCTTGGTGGCAGAACCGCAGAGCAGTTCAAACACCTGGGTGAAGGCTGTGTGGCCACTGGGCAGAGTTTTATTCCACTGGGAAGCAGGATCACCGGCCGTGTGAAGGGAAGCACTTTGAAAAAGAAGGAAGCCGAGTTGTAAGTTGCTTTTTTTCTGGTGTTTTTCTCGAGACTTTGTCTGTGACTTCAGTAAATCAAAATCCACAGGAGAATGAGAGCAGATGCGAACGAATCGACTTTTAAATAAGTGTTGAAAGCTTCCTGAATGTTTTCTTTTGTTATCGAGGCCACGATCTATCTCTAGATGTTGTTATTCAACTCCTAACTTGTTTTTCTTCCTCTCTTCTCCCCTTCCTGCGTTCACCTCCCCTGACCTCTCCTCTCAGCAGGATGATGCGGTGTTTGCGCCGTCGCTCTCGGACAATCTGTCTGTCCTTGGCCTTCATCACCGTTTTCCTCCACCTCCTCCTGGCGCTCGCCTCTCTTTCCATTTACCAACCGCCGTGCGACTCCCCGCCGTCACCCAACATCCTGAGGGCCCTGGCACGCAGCAGCTTCGCCCCTACAGGGCTCAGTGGTCTCGCTGACCCACCAGCTGACACCACCCAAAGAGATTCTTCCGATGTAGATGCCAGTAAGGATGGCAAAGGTCGCGTGGGAACGGCTCCTGCTTCAGTTGAAGTGGCTGGCAGCCGGGGTCACCATGACAACAACGGAGCGGAACCTTTGGAGTCTGGGATGTCAAAACTGGAGGCGCTGTTTGACCATCCTCTGTACAACACGCCCGGCCCGGCTGTCCTCGAGGACGACTGGCTGCTGAGAGTGAAACCAAAGGTCAAGGCTGCAGAGGAGAGCTCGCAGATGTGGTCAGTGTCGTACAAAACTGTGTGTGCACGAGATTTCCCCTCTGTCATCGTCTCTCACTCTTTTATTATCCAAACATACTTTGTGTAACTTATTCCAGCATCTTTCAGGGACCATGTTCTATCCAGTGCAGTTTATCCCTGCAAAGGCGTCTGCATGCAACTCATCACTGGATCATAAACACACAGAAGACATTTAATTAAACACTGAGTAAAAAGAGCTAAAACTGTATCTGGACTGCTCTTGGTTTATTTGCGTGTTCTTCTGAAACGCACTCTGTCCTTGAAGCTGCATATTCAACATGACTGCTGCTGTAGGTTTCTGTGGCGTCTCTGCATGTAAGTACAGAGCTACTGTCTGTCGCTGGACACATGTTCAGACTGTTCGGAAACAACCTTCGTAGACGACGCAAGAAACGTGAGGCGTCTCCAAGAAAAGCTTTTCATGGCATCTTTCTTGTGAAATTCATTTTAGAGATGTGTGATCTCTAGAAACCACTAATCCTGGTCGTATAGGAACTAACTGGATATTAAAAAACGTTGGCACATTTACAGAAAGATTGATTTATTGGATTTAGACAAATGAATTAAACGATATTAATAATTACAAATTAAATTATTATTTAAAATATTATTAAAAAATGGTTAGAAAAGTATCCCATCCCAATGTTCATCTTTCAAATTGTTTTTCATGACTCTGTGTCAGCGTCAGTGAGGCGATGAGTCGTTTCCTAGCTCATCCGTACGTCTGTCCGTCAATCTGTCCGTCAATCTGTCCGTCAATCTGTCCGTCCCATTCTTGTGAACATGACATCTCAAGAACGCCTTCAGGGAATTTCTTTGAGGTTCTTACAAACCTTCACTTAGATTGAAAGATGAATTGATTAGATTCAAAGACACATGACTGAAGGTTGTTATTTCTAGTTCTGACCAGAGTCCGTTTTCATTTATCTTAAAAAAAAAGATGTAAATTCTCACTTCTGAGAAGCTGAAATGTTCACATGTTAAACATGATGATCAAAATCCTTGCCCACTCAGTTTTCCTTGATGAACTATTTCATTAAGCATCCAAGCTCATTATTTTTTCAATGTAATTTTATCAGCAGTGGATAAATGGTTTGTAAATGAGAGTAATATGATGACTTCTCTCTCTCTCTCTCCCTCTCTCTCTCTCTCTCCCTCCCTCCCTCTCCAGGGTTAGTCAGGAGAGCTACGAGGACGTCACGTGGAACAGCAGCAGCGACTCTCACCCCCCCTGGCTGCGCTTCCACCTGGGCATCTCCCGCTGGCAGCTCTACCCTCATCGTGACCCCAACATGGAGGCTCTGACGCAGCAGCTTGCCACGCACCGCATCGTCAGTGCAGGTCTGACACCGCGGCCTCTCACTTTCATTTCCATTCAGTCCATGTCTGTGCAGCTTTTACTTGTTTTTGTGTTTGTTCAGCTCCATCAGTTTGGTCAGAGCAGAGCACGGAGCCTGTGTCACACCTTGCGTGAGTGACAGCTGAGGTGTCAGGCCCACAGAGGCAGGGTTCTTTTGAAGTAGACGATCAGAGACGGTACGGAGGGCGACTTGAAAAGGAGCAGATCTTACAGAAAGTAATTTTGCTCACACACCTGAGCCTGTGGGGGTGAAGGTGGGCGGGCTTCAGGGAGGGCGAGGGCAGGAGGAAAGCGAAGGGCTGTTGTGATTGTTTGACTCGTCAGGTTTAAGGTTAGACTTTCATATGCAGACTCACTTTGAAGTTCTCCTGACATGAAAGCTGCTGTGAAGCTTTGAGGAGACTCAGCAGAGGATGGACAGGAATACGTGAGTCGCTGAGCGTAAACATCTCAGTGCACGTTTCTCTACGGGTAAACTTTTTCACCGTGTTCTGGTTAGTTAAGGCCCGGCGAAACGCTGGCGACCTTTTCAGGGTGTACACCCGCCTCTCGCCCAGGGTCGGCAGCGACCCTCAGAAGGACGAGCAGTTTCCAGATAATGGATTGATGGATGTGTAACGTCTGAGGACAGGACCTCTGACAGTGATGTTGCTGTGAGGACATTTTGGTTTGTGATGGAGATGATGGTAAAACTGACAATTTAAGGTTAAGTGATTAGAATAAGGAACTGGGTTGAAAATGGTAAATTGATTTAAAAGTCGATTTACCAGTGGACCTACGTTTCGACCTCATCTACAGTCATGTGTTCTGGGTACTGACCATAGGCTGTATAAATATATGTATATAAAGATGGACGACATAATTGCTCTCCAAAAGTGAAGCCAACTGGGTCATAAACCCCGCCTCCTCCAACCTTCTACCAAATTCCATTCAGTAGTTTTCCTCTGATCTTGCAGACAAACAAGCAAACCAACAAACGGACAGAGGTGAAAACATAACCTCCTTGGCAGAGGTAATAATGTTGGTAGAATAAAATACATTTACCATTAGATTGGTACCTTCAAATATTTATATTTAGTTCCTACAAAGAGACAGAGACATCTGGTAAATCCTGTTTTCTCTCCACGTCAACATGCTGAGGGATGTGTTATTTCATCTTTCAAAAGTCACACTCGCAGCGTGAATATGTGCAGGGAGTGTTTTTTGTCTGAGTAATGAGGCTGACGCGGTTCAATCTTCACTCGGCCTTGACAAACTTTTGATTGGTTTGAAGCCACAATGCCTCACATTCTGTCTGTGCTCATCATTTCCCGATTTCAACATCACAGCTCTGAAATAAAAAAAAAAGCAAAAGAAATAGATGATGCTTTTGTCTCCGTACATTTGGTTCAGATTCAGTTTGAATTCATTCTGACTTTTTCAGGATAAACTTGAAAGAGTCACAATGATAAGTTGTTTTTTGGGAATAGTGCACAAAATCGAAATGTTTGTCAAACGTTTGTGGATAAATCTCAATGCTGTGAAAATATGAAGCAGAGGAAAGTCAAATTAAATTAATATATATATAGAGCTATGTCACATGAAATAACAGTAACATATAAACGCAGTAATTTGACAGTAAAAATAAATGAACAAATCAAACAAAAGATGAAAAGAAAACGATAAAAACACAGTAAAAAAAACATCAGATTGAAGCAAGTCTATAAAAATGGGTTTTAAGAAGTGATTTAAAAGAAGTCACATATATAAATGGATGTAAACAAATCCTGACATTAAAGATAAATCCTTCTTTACGTATTTACTGTGTCATGTTCAGTAGTGAGGCTGAGTAACATCTGTAACTCTGAGTGAATCCAAAGTGTCTGGACACCTAATATAGAAAAAGAGACAAACATAGACTCAGTGGAGTCTGATCGAACTGTGCAGTGTCTTCATGGTGACGCACAAACTGAAATGTCTCTTCAGTTTTTTCTTGATGTGTGTGTGTGTGTGTGTGCATGTGTGTGTGCATGTGTGCTGTCATATCATAACGTGTGTGTGCATACGCTGTGAGCTCTGTTGCTATGGTAACCTTCTCAGTACTGTTTTGCAGTGCAGAAGTCTGGGGGGACGCAACTGAAGCTGGTGATGTCATTTCCCAACTACGGACAAGCTCTGTTCAAGCCCATGAAGTGAGTCGCAAAGTGCAAATCCAACACAGACGTGTATGAAATGAAATAAATATCAAACTCTTTAAAATCATTTTGAAAAGAATCGAGTAGATTGAGACTGGAAACTGAAGATTGAGGCAAAGAGGGAGATTTTTAAGTTTTAGCACAACTGGGAAATGTATTTTCAAGTAAATATTGGGAAGGAAAGTGTCGGATAATTCACAAACTGAAATATGTGTGAGAAGATTGGTGCAGAATGAAAACCACGCCACTGAGGTTTGTCAGAGATGTACAGTTAACTCGTGCCTTACGTACAAGTCGGTTTGACTTCGCCTCTCGCCGGCAGGCAGGAGAGAGACGACGAAACCAACTACAACCTCTACTACTTCTCAGACTTCGAGAGGCACAATGCAGAAATTGCTGCTTTTCACCTCGACAGGTGAGTCCGAGAAACCGTTTCATCCAAGAAGCACAGCAACAGATGGAGGAGGAAAATGGCAGCGATGACAAGATATACATGTTATATAACTCTGCATTGTGTTTCCTCTTCTTGTCTTTATCCTCGTCTCATAACTTTTGTCGTGTCCCCCCCCCTCTGCAGGATTTTGGGTTACAGGCGAGTCCCTCCTGTGGTCGGGCGGCTGCTGGACTTGATTAAAGAGATAAAGGACATCACCACCGACCGCAAGCTGGCCCGGACCTTCTTTACCTCGCCTGGTAACACACACGCACACACAGACACACACACACAAACACACACACAAAGACACACACACACACACACACACACACAAACACACACAAACACACACACCTCCATTTTCTAATTCTCAATGTAACAACCACCCACAATTTCTTTTATCCCAATTTCTCTTTTGTCACCATCCTCTCCTCTCCTCTCCTCTCCTCTCCTCTCCTCTCCTCTCCTCTCCCTCTCCTCTCCTCTCCTCCTCCTCCTCCTCTCCTCCTCTGCTCTTCTGGCTCCCCCTAGTGGGCAATGTGTGCTTCTATGGCCAGTGCTCGTACTACTGTTCCACGGAACATGCAGTGTGCGGCCGCCCCGGGGACCTGGAGGCCTCCCTGGCCGTGATGCTCCCTGACCTGTCGCTGGCCACCCGGAGGAGCTGGAGATCCCCCTGGAGACGCTCGTACAGCCGCAGCAAGCTGGCAAAGTTAGTGGTTCTATGTTCTGTGGTCAGAGAGGGAGATGAAGTGATTCAGTATCTCCTCAGCTTGCCTCCAATATTATTCACTAAGGCACCAGAACAATAAAGAGGTTGCTGGACCTAGTTTTTCACTGGAGGTTACAGATACAGCTGATATGAATAAATCATCATTAATCAATGCCTCATACATTTTTTAAATTCTGGCAGAGTTGCTATTCATAAAGAAAACATAGAAATGTATTTTCTTCAGCAGCTTTGGATTTCTTCGACATAAGAGTCAGCCAGAGGTATCGAGCAAGAAGAAAATAGAAATGAAAACCTCACAACCTTGGTTAGAAGTGTCTATTGTGTATAAAAAGGGTATAAACAAGTTTATTATCTTCAGGTTTGTATAGAAATACGTTCATGTTCATTTTCCACTTTGTCATAAATCGTCAATTTCTTCCATTTATGATTAAAATGATTTTTCTGTCAATCTAAGCATTTTATTCTTGCACCAGTTTCGTGTTATCACCATCTTCCTTGTTCTGGGTTAAATCCGTCTTTATCAATGACACCATCAGTAGTCACATGGAGGCGTATCATCCTGTTTCAGGTGGGAGACAGAATCCGACTACTGCTCCAAGGTGAAGACGACTCCACCCTACGACAAAGGCTCGAGGCTGCTGGACTTCATAGACTTGGTCGTACTGGACTTCTTGATGAGTATGTTCATACTGTTACAGAGGATGTGCTTGTTTAAACTCTCTATGCAGGTGTCAGAAGAGAGTCGGGTACATACAAACCTTTTCCATGAGCTTTTTAAACACTGCAGACATTTAGACATGCAACAGCAGCAAAGCCTCTCAGGTGTACATACTTACTGTAATGATGGCTGCATTCCACTTACATGTCCTGATACTGTGCCCGTCAGGAAGGGAAGACAGAGCAGGGCTGAGAGCAGGTCGCTGAGAACATCAGTGATAACAGTACAACTGGTTTTCTACATCAGACAGATCCGCTTCTCTTCCTCTAAATTGATGTGTCCACCAGTTTCCACAGTCAAAGGTAAAATAGACCTGCTCTCAGCCGGGCTCGCAGGGATCTTTGCCTTTTAGACAGATTATATATAAAACATTATTCATCATAAAACAAATATCATTTTTTAATAATTGGTATATATGCAGTGTTACACACAGCAGTCGCTGGCAATGGGATTCTTGGGTCACAGGCTCCCTCTCACCATGCTCAAACATATTTAGAAAGAAAACCACACAAGCATAAAATATAGAATATGAAAACTAAAATACAACATATAAATATTTGTCTTATCAACCTGCTTTCTCAATCCTGCATCAGCACTTTACAAATGAATAACTCCCAATGAATCTTATGTATTTTATTGTATTTTGAAGCACCGGACATCCTCCTCCAGCTGCACCAGTTTTTACTGTATTTACTTATATTCTGTATTTATTCTGTAGTTTACATCCACAGACGTATGTTATGTTTCTATGGTGAAGGGGGTCGTGTGTTTTGTTATGTTCTGCTGTGTTTGTTGTATTGAATCTGTTGAATCTTTTGAATCTTAATTCCCTAACCGAGCCACAGACATCTACCTATGTTACAGTTAATAATAAAACTAGAGCAATAGATTCAAATGTCCCACGTGTAAAATAGCATCTTGAATTAGATTATAAATGTGCTTCTGATAGAAACAGTGTAAAAGCAGCAGTTGTGAGTTAAATGCTCAGATTTGTGTTTAACATCTAATCCTGTAACTTGCTGGAGGATCTGCATCACTACCTTTACACCGTAGAACTAAGACACACGGTTGTAAACAGGATTATTCAACAAGCTGAATATAAAGCGAGTCGTGTTTATTCTGTAGACTTCTGTGCTGCAGACAGAATCAGAGCAGGAAATAAAAGGAGCTTCAGTTTGACCTTCAGGTCTGAAGTTACTGCGCGTTACCGTGGCAACGAGCCGTCGCCGTGGTTGCGGCTGACAACTTCTTCAGAGGCAGGTAAGAAAAGTCACGCAAGTTTCTTTCCTCCTCTTCTTGGTTTTTTGAAAATCGTTTTTAACGTATTTATTTAACCTTAGACACGCCCTCCCCTGTTTCTCTGTATCTGCGCAGAATTCACAACAGGTGCGAAACTACGTCAAGTTTAACGTCTTTGATTTACGACGTCACGGGTTCATACTCAGTGATTTCAAGCTAACTCCAAGTTCCAAGCTAACTAGCAAAGCAGCGTGTTGTGATGTGATGGAGGAGACAGGACGTGAAGTTTAATGCAGTGAACATAGAAGTGGAGCCTGAGTCAAAAAACAAGATAGATTTCTGTGTTTTATGACGTTTTGTAAGAATTATTGTAAATCAGCGACGATCTATCGACGACATTTGACCTGTTCGATATCTTATTCCTATGGTTTGATAGGGAAATGTCTTAATATGTCTTCATTTCTGAGAAGAACGCAGTTTTTTCCAATTCTGAAAAGCTTCTATATTGAAATACTACGTTTTCATTTGTCATAGTATGTTGAAGACTGTATATTTAGATCATCATTTTAGAACATAGGACAGGATGGAGGATATCCCCTGTGCGTTTTAATGGTCTTCCCACCAGCAGATGTTAGCAGATGTTAACCACCACCCAGCAGATGTTCGGGACATGTCTTCAGTTGTGCTCCTCAGCATCTGCCTTTTAATGCGAAGGAAAAAATATGCAGGAAATCAATTTTCCCTATTGCTATAAAATATCTTAATCAGTAAAAGACAGTCAGTCCTAATTTGGTTGTTGTGTTTTATGTAAGTATCTTTTATGTAAACGTTTTAAATCACAAGACACCCTTTTCCAAGGCAGGCCCCCCCCCCACCACAGGTTGATCAGGCCCAGCTGGGATCGTTCCTCCTGATCCAGATCTGCAGTCCGAGATGTTTATGGTCTGGCCTTAGGGTGGTAGTGACAATATGTGATGGGACTATTAGCCGCTGGCCTATGTCCACCAACATTTCCCAGTCTTGGGCTCGCTCCAACTGACCAATCCTGTTCAGTGGAGGAGGTCCTCTCTGTCCTTGTTCCCCTTCTTGGACAAATGTCTCTTTGTTTCAATTGTTGCAGCCAGGCATTTGAGTACTTGTGGCCACATCAGTGGGTAACAGGCCAAACTGTGGGCACCAGAGCTTTAACTGGTTGATGTTCTTAAATGTTCAGTGTGTAGATTTTAGTGGTGAATTTGCATGTTGCAGCTGAACACCCCTCACCTCACCCTCCCCTTCCAACATGAAGGAGGACCTGTGGTAGACTTCAGTTGTCATAAAAACTCTTAAGGTATTTAGTTGGTTCAGTCTGGGCTACTGTAAAAAACATGGTGGTCTCCGTAGAGAGGACCTGCTCCAGATGTAAATACAAAGTATTTAAATATAAAGGGCCCATTCTAGGTTAAAGAAAACACAATTTCTACAGTTTAGATGAAACATCACTAGGATTATTTTATAGTCAGTTTCTGCAAATAGATCCCTTTCACCTAAATCTTACACACTGAACCTTTAAGGCCCCCGACCTGTTCGCAGTCTTTGAGGCTGGCATCATTCCCTGTCATTTATTTCTCTCTCCGGTTTATTGGCGGGTGGCAACATACATCAACCTGCATCTACTGTTGGAATGGGTTCTCCTTTGATGCAGAACTTGGGATATGACCATGATCTGACCAAAAGAATCATATGTTTTACATCAAAGGAGAATGAATCAGTAGAGAATAGTCTTTGACCTGTATTGTACCACGTAGCTGATGGTTTGTATTTCATGTCGTGTGAAGTGACCCAAACTAAACTAAACGACCAACGCAATACCAATTTGCTTTATTTATTTTTCCTTCCAGAACCTAATGTGGCTTGGCGACACAAAGCATGGGGCGGGCGACCCTACTGATGGTCTTGACCCTACTGATGGTCTTGAGTCCTCTGATGGTCTCGATGAAAAGATGAGCATCATATGGGTTGGCGCTTCAGAGGGGAGATCCCTTCAACTCCCCTTTCAGACCGGTGGTAAAGACATTACACGTTCAGGACCTACGCCTAAGAAAAAGACCCACACTCCTGAAGTGACTTTCCCTCCTCTGTGCACAAAGACATCTCTCCCAACGAAGATGGCTGTTGCCTTTGTGAGTAGGCCCCTGTTCAGCCGAACAGCCCTCCTCCCAAGTCCCCCCTCGGACAGAGCTATATCAGCGGGGGAGCCTCCTCATCACATCGCCCAGGTCGGACCCAGGAGATCCATAGAGGACACAAAATGGAAAGTGCCTCAGTTGATGCCGTCCCTGACTGATCTCTCACAACTAAGACGTCCTGCTGGGTTGTTCTCACTGAGGTACATGAAACAATGTGGTGATTAATAAAATATACAGTCCTGTATTAATTTACTAAAAAACTGCATGATGAAATAGGATGGCGGTGGAGTGTAACAGGCTTCGCTGTGTCTTGGTCGTTGTTTTGACACAGTGTCTGCTGCAAATACATATTCTTTCCTTTTTATCCTTCTTATGTTGTTGAAACTCGAGATTTGCTCTCCAAGCTGTTTGAGTCCGCACTGACTTTCTTTGTTGTTTACTCTGCTTTTATTGTTTCAGTCTCACGGAGAAAGACGAATTAACAAAAGTTACAGCACGTAAGGATAAGAACAAGAGGGCTGTAAAAGGTGGGACAGCGACCAAACCAAATAAACATCCACTGACTGGACAAGAAGTCTTTAAAATCTTTTCCCAGAAAGTACACCAGGCAGAATTGCAGATTTATTACCTAAAAGAAGCAGATGAAGACTCTCACAGGTACAACTGAATATTTACCCTCCTGTAATTCCTAACCTCTATAGATCCTTTCATTTACTAATTTATGAAATGCATTAAAGTATGAATAAACGTTGATAAATGCTCTTTGTCTTTAGACCTTATGACCTAGAAGTGGTCCAGTCCGATGAAGCCGGCTCAGAGCATTACATCTTCTCCCCCATTTCTGTGCTCCACGCGACAGAGACGGGTTATGGGGGAGTCGTCAGTCTGGCTGACTGGAACAGAGAGTCTGTGTTGTGGACGTCTTTGCAGGAAATCCCATTTTTCAGGGACTTCAGGCTCCAGAAGGCTTTCACCTGGTAACTACATACAGGCTGTAATTCATGTCTGTCTTGCTACTGACGTTTTTGTCATCTTCTCATTTGGCCCGTGCCGTTTTCCTTTTTTTCGCCAGGTGGAATAGAAATGTGCGCAAGATTGTTTTTCAGCGCAGGTGTGAGGCCCTGCAGGACAAGCTGCTTGTGGCTGTACCTCAGTTCAGAAGTTCTCTTCATCTGCTCGCCAGGTAAGTTGAAACAAACCTGAGTCGCAGGGCACCGTGTTGCTGCTCTCCGACATGCTCTGACGTCTGGACATTTTCTGGGAATCTTCTGGAGGGGGAGTTTGTGAGAGTGCAAATGTCCAAGTCAGTTGCTACTGTAGTAAAATGTCTGTTTGCGCAAGTGGCCGTGATCATGATGTTTCTAACACGCGACTGACGTGAAACTGGAAGGAATATTTACAGAACTATCAGACTTTAAGTGAATGGTTCTCAATGTGTGCCGCCATTGATTCTCACCTCTGTAACCTTTAACTTTAACATGTTCCTCCCTTTACTCTGTATCTCTTACAGCCTGACTGAAGATCTGAACCAGACGCACTGGCTGCCCCACGAGGAATCTCAAACCTACACATTGATGGAATTCAAGAGAGTTCTGACGACCAGGAATCAAGAGGGTCTGCACGTTCTGGAGACGTTATCCCAGCATCGCACTGACATCCTGAATGCGGTACTTCATTGTTTGTTCCTGACAAAATACAAAAATATAACAACTCCAACAATTGAGAGTTTTGGAAAGAACTTACATATTTTATTCTATCAAAGAACGAAGACTTTATTTCCCTGGAATCATCTCTTGTAATACTCCTCTATCCCCAGGTGAAGGAGAACTGCTATAAGTCGCACCAGGAGCTGCAGTTACACATGAAATACGCTAAAAAGCCAAATAAATACTACGAACCCATTTACCTCCACCTGGCTCACAAGCAGGACCTGGAGAAGGAGTTGGCTCAGTCGGAAACGGCTCTGCAGAAACTGGGGATCTTCGGTTCCCTCGTCGATCGGATGATTGTGCAGAGTCTCGTCACCGTCATCCGTCAAGACGTCGTCTCTTTTCTCAGCAATTTTCTGAAGGTGACACAGGCATTCGTCTAATCCATTTTACTTTCCAGCGTTCCTCTACATGAACACCCTTTCTGCTAGAAAATAATGAATGCTGATTAAAAACATATTAGCCTTGTCATTTTTGTCTGTAAGGCACATCTGTAATTCACAGTATATTCAGGTAGAGCCTGCTCTTAAGCTATAACCAGAAGAGACAGGCATAGAAAACTTACTGTGAAGCAGAAAGGATCACATCAAGCATTTTAAAAAAGAATTTCATTGGTATTTCACTAAAAGCTATTAATGTGTTTTTTCTTTGTTTGTTAGAGAAATAAATCTCAGCTGTGTAGCCTCTTCTACACTGAGCTGTGTTTCGATGCGAGCAGTCAGCTGACTGTGGACCCACCGGTACGTCTGTTCCAAGCAGCAGTGAGTGAAGCACTACTGACCGTTGGCGACTCCATTATTCAGGTAACTTCCACATTTCCACATATCGTTTGCATCGTATTGAAGCGGTGTTGTAACTTTGACCAGTGTCTGGATCGTGACACCTTTCTTCTCTGGTAGATGTGCGACACTTGTGGATTCTTCTTGGAAATCAGCAGCAGCGTCGATACAGACGGCGACAGCTCGGACAGTGATCAGGATTCAACTTCTGACCTCAGTTGCATTGAACCTCCTTCTATCACAGGTACGATCCTTTTCACTGGAGATGTTCCTGGTCTCTCACAGAATTCTTCAGATATCTGATATCAGATAATTTGAAGTTTGCTGACTTAAATATGAAAATGTTCATGAATCCAGCCAAATGTTGTCATTCCTGTTTCTACGGATGCAGATACATAATAAATGTTTGATCAACAATTGAAATGTGATGTATCCGTGTGTTTTAATTCCCAGGAGACAATCAGAACAGTGTTAGAAAGAGATGTCGTAGAAAGTTCTGCTGCTTGCAGCTGCTCAGAGATCAGCCAGCTCACGGTCTGATGCTGCCAAACCAAACCCTGTCGATGGTGCAGGGCCACACGGCGCATGGCTGCTTCCATCCGCTCTCTAAGACACAGCTGGAGTGGCAGATCAGGATCAGTGACCTTTCAGAAGACGTTGAGAGAGAGACGATGAAGATCATGAAGGTAAGTCTCACTTTCAAAACCCAGTGATTGTGAAGAAAGATGCACATCAGCTCATGTATTTATTTATTGATTCTTACTTCTTAGGAAGCTGAATTAGAAATCCTGCAGCTGTGTGAGAGCAGCACATTTTTGGCGGACATTCATTCGTTCATTCGTCAATGCAGTCGAGCTTTTTTGGAATCCATGAAGGGTCAGCCTGCTCTACTGTACGAGGAGCATATTCTAAAGATCCGCAACTGGACTCAACAAATCCACACGGTTCCCTCATCGATCTCTACCTCCAACCAAGTGTTCATAATCCACTGCGCCCACTTGAAGGAAACTCTAGGTATGTGTGCGTTTGATGAAAGTAATTATATCTCCTCTGCAGATACGATTCCTATTCAAGTAACCAGGAAATCGCCTCTGTTGTCTTTTCATGGGTAAAAGAAAACTTACTTCCTGATCTTAATAATAATGATGTGCTTGTTGCCTTTGTTTTTATTTCAGGGCGCCAGCTGAGGCTCATTGAGCAGAAGGTGCTCAGGCAGCTGGTTGAGCAGATAAAGCTGCGGTCAGAGAACCTTGTATCAGACCTGGAGAAGACCACAGCCGAACTCAAGACGGAACCAGAACACTTGGATGACTTCTCCAACTATTCTCTCATGGTACAGAAACTCTTTGAACTTGACATGCTTGCATGAGAAATTAAATATCACCACACATTAGTTACCACATAGAAATGGGTAACTAATGCAAAATAGATGCAAATCCCAAAGGGTTAGAAAAAGATCTCATAAAAAGATTATACCCCAAGTAGTTGTCTTTTACCTTAACATGGGGGGGATGGGAATTATCCTCTGGAGACTCCGCTCTGGGTCACACATTCACTTTGATTGAATTATTCATCCCAAGGGCTCTGCCTCATCAGGGCAAATGTGTTTTGAATTTATATTTCATTTTCCAAGAATGATCAGGTGATGCATATGTCTTTGGTGCTTTTGTTTGAGGGCACACTGGGAAGGTACACTTGTGTTTACTTTTCTAAGTGACATGTGTAAGTACTCCTGAAATCTTGTGATGATGAGAGTTTGTTGGTTGTATTTCAACTAATCGTTCATTATCCACCCAGAAGACACAAGAACTTTCTCTCTTTCCTCTCTAAGTCTAAGTGGTGTACACCTGCGTAACTATTCCAACCTTAAAATCAAATTAAAACCTATAATCAATGAAGCTAAAGTTAAATTGTTTTGGCCTAACAACATAAGAGATTAATTAATTGTATGATAAACTAAATAAATGATGAAAACGTTTCTCTGCAGGTGACGGAGTCTTGGAAAATGCAGTCGGACACACAGAAGCAGTTGAAGTACATTCACTCGCTCCAGGACACCGTTGGCAGGACCTACAGACAGATGACTGAGCAGGAGCGCACTTTGGAAGAAAAGGTCTGCAGGCGTGGAATGATTTCATTAATAACCACGTCCGAGCGATTTCTTTTTTCCAACACTGCTTCTGTTTGTGCTCTATATTTAGATGCTGGGCCTGTGGGACTGCTTCACGCCCGTCTTGAAGGAGGCAGTGAGGATTGTATGGCATCGTCTTCCCACGGTGGCAAATGCATTGGACACAATGGTCCCATTTTTGGTCTCTGACCTTAAACTCACGGTCTCTAAAGCTACATGTGGACCCTCCCTTGACCCCACACAGAGCGTCAAAGAGACGGCCTCGAAGCTGAACAACATGTGGACTCATGTGCACAATCTAAATGAAAAGCTGGAAGAACTTAACAGGATCGGTCAAAACCTACAAGGTATAAATCATGGATGTAGATCATTTATAGATGCAAGTTGCTGTTCCAACCACGGGGGAACAACTTGCAAGAATGATAATTATATCAGAATATAACGTCCTGTTTGCTCCCTTCAGGACCTACAGTGGATCTGACCTCTTTGACCCCGGATATTCAGAAGATCACAGCCTGTAAAGACTTGTGGGAGCTGGTAGCTGCATACACAGCATGGACAGAAGAATGGAAACAGCTGAATCTCAGTGAGGTAGCCTGTCAAAACTCTTTCTGCTTATTGAAAATTTGGCTCCTTTCATTTATTTGGAGGAAATAATAGGTAGAGTATTGGAAATCACACCCTATATCATAATAAATACATGTAATGTGCGAGTTAAAACACATTCAATTTAAAATGTTCCATCAGGTTGTGGTGTTACAAGGCCAGGAGAAAATTGCCAAGTGGAAGGAGCAGGCTCTGTCTCTAACAAGCATCATTCCTACCCATGATGCAGTGCTGCAGGAGACTTTAGGAAATCTGGAAAACTTAAGCCATCAGCTTTCAGTTGTGGCCCAGCTACAGAGCCCCACTTTGAAACATAAACACTGGAGAGCTATTTCCAAAGGTCAGACTGAGTTTTCATATTGTAATACATAAGAATAATTTGTGAACGATCTAAAATGATGAAAGTACATTCCTCCTGGCAGGCATGGGCAGACTCTATGTCCAGGAGGAGAAGGTCACTGTTGCTGACCTCATGTCTGAAAAGCTTGAAGATCACCAGAAAGTAGTAAGCAAGGTAAGAGTAGGAGAAATGTTACATTCTGACTGATTTTGTGCCAGAAGAATCTGTAGATAGAAAAGTTGAATGATTTATTGAAACTCAACACATTTTGCTTGTACCTTTTACTTTGTCAGATATGCAGGGATGCACAAGCAGAATATGACATGGAGGAAACCTTCAAAAAGCTTCAACGGGGATGGAAAGCGAAGCTGTTTCAGCTGGATAGATTCACCCACTCTGTTTTGCAGCGTTGTTTTTCACAACATGGATTAACAGAGGCAGAGAAACCCACAGAGGGCATCGTTTCAGAGCTCCAAACCGCCAGTCGATGCTCCTGTGATGAAATAAGATTCACCATTATTGGTGAGGCTGAATAGCAAACTAGGAATTAACAGAGATGTCCCTCTAAACAAGCTCATTGGATTATAGCATGACGTTGTTTTAAATGTGGCACTGCTTGCCTTCTTGTTTTGAAAGATTTTGGCTAGTTCTGGTTTATTTGGTTCATTATTGGCTGACACGCAGCATCGCTCTGGCTTGCTTGTGGCCCAGATCTGGCAAACAGGAGGAAACCACTCAAGTGCCATTATTCCATTCGGTACATGGGCTGAATGAAAGTGTTGTCTTGCTGTGTTTTGCTCTGTTGTTTGGGAAAAATTTGTAAAAAAAAACACAACTTCTGCTCACAACTTTCCGTGTTTTCTTCCCATTCAGGTCTTGAAATACACTTTGCTGAGATAGAGAATGATTTGTTGGCCCTGTCCATCATGTTGAAGTCTCCACACAGTCTTGACTTCAGGCAGCAGCTGGAAGAGTGGGTGCAATCTCTGCAAGATCTCGGTGAATATGACTTTCAGAAGAAGAACGATTTTCTCTTCTTGTCCCCAAGTGCAAAAATAGTTTGAACTGTCAGAATTGAATGTCTTTCTTTGCTTTTTCTCTCAATATTAATAGAGAACCTGCTCGATTTATTTGAAAGATTCCAACAAATATGGACCTTCCTGATGTTGAATGAAACGTTCTTTAGTGTTCAAAGAGTGGATCTGGTATGTGTCATCACAAATTAAACGTTTGCAATGCAAAGAGTTTATATGTCATAACGATTCATGGGATTTTTGTGTTTCTTCATAGCTGGAGAAGTTCAAACCGGTTGACGAGACATTCAAGGACATCATGCGGGGTACAACAGAATTCCCTGATGTGTTGAGATTCATATATTCCACAAATACAAATGGGAAGTTTCATGGTGAAAGTCTTCGCCGGATACTCATTGGTGGTCTGTCTACAATGGAATCGATTTCCAACCAGATGGTGGATTTCCTGGATGCCTTCCGTGAGCAGTTTCCAAGACTCTGGTTCTTGAGCGACACGGAAGTAACACAACTACTCTCCTTCCACCCAGAGCCCTCCAAGCTGCAACCCTATGTACGCAAATGCTTTAAGGGGATACACTCGCTTGAAGTGCAAAGTGAAAGTCCATGTAATACAAGAGATGGAAAGACCGACGGGGTTTCATCTGGAAGCCACAGGCAGATGAAGGTGCTGGGGGTTTTCGCCAGCCTCCAGGAGCACGTCAGCTTTCTGTCTCCTTTAGAATCAAATCCTAACGCCTTGGATTGGTTTTGTCAATTTGAGAAACAATTAGAATTGACCATGATGCAGCTTGTAAAACAATGTAATGCTGCTCAATACCAGGTTCAACAATCCTGTACAGATCTGGCATGTGACGAGAAAATCTTGCTTCAATTTGAGCAAGGCAGAAAAAATATTCAATATGTGCTGGATCTGCTGACTGAGTTCCCTCTCCAGTGTATGCTGGTGGCTGAGGAAGCAGTGTGGTCCAGTTTTGTTCTCCAAGCTCTCCAGGAATCAAGCCCGGTGAAGCTGAGACACATAAAGGCCCACAACTCTGCAAAACTGAAAAGCCTTTGCCGTTTTATAAGAGACAGAGGCACAGGGGCAGAACGGGAATCTCTGGTGTCTAGATACATGATGGTGTGTCTGAGTGCTTTAGTGCAACTTACAATGAACCATGCACAGCAGCTGTCTCAACTCATGGAGGTGCGGTGTGATCCGGAGTCATCTTACGAGTGGCTTGCCGCGATGAAGTATCATATAAACTCAGAAGATCAGAGTTTGAAATGCGATGATGATCCAGGGTGTTACGTTGATGTTTTGGGCCATCGCCTCCAATATGGCTACGAGTACTTTGGTCCAGAAGACTTGGTGATGGTGCACACTCCTTCTACAGATCGGGCAATACTGGGGATTGTCCTTGCTCTGACAAGCTACAGATGTGGGTTTGTGAGTGGACCCTGCATGTCTGGAAAGAAAAACACCGTGCTCCAGTTAGGAAAAGCACTGGGGCGGCAGGTTGTCACTGTGCAGTGTTATCCAAGCATGAGACTTGATGTTGTCCAGCAGATGCTGTTCGGTGCCCTCCAGACTGGAGCATGGCTTCTGTTTGACTCTGTGGACTTACTAACACAAGGGGTCCTATCGTCGCTGGGACAGCATCTATTAGACATCCACCAGTCTTTCAATGGGTTTACAGAAAATGGGAATCAAAGAGGACACAATGAGCGAAAGGACCAGACTGCCGATGAGGTCGTAGGTTGTACAAAAACTGATCCAGAGTGTCGAATGATACTCGCAGGGAAAGACATTTCCGCAAACCTCAACTATGGATGTGTTGTCATCTCTTCAACGCGGTACACATTCGAGCTTCCAGAGAGTCTGCGATTTGCAATGAGACCAGTGGCATTGACCCATCCCAGTTACAGGATCATTGCGGAAGTTACGCTGACTTCCATTGGCTTCTCAGATGCCGTGTCTTTGAGTCAACGTCTGGTGTCTCTCATCAATCTGGCTAAGGATTGTCGTTGTCTGCCTGATTTCATCACGGACAACCAGAGCGGCTTTCTTGTTGTCTTGCAAAAGATCATCTCTGCCTCTGAAATACATTTAAATCAAAGTGTAAGGCAACAACAAATGTCAGATGAGGCTAAAAGAGCAGCTGCAGAAAACACGGACCTTGTGTCTCCTGAAAATGTGTCTGCCAGAGATCCTGAGGTGGACAGCGAAGAATTTGAAAAGCTCCCAACGTCGCACAGTTCTCGTTTGTTAATTATACAGAGCTTAATGGAAGAAAGAGCCCTTGTAGAAGGGATTATTTCTGTCTTACTACCTGCTCTTTACGACCACAGGAAAGCCTTGAAGTTCTACACCGTTTTCAAGGATGCTTTCCCCATAGCATTGGAGTTTCCTCTTTTCCAACAATATCTTGAAGAAGAAAAAAACAACCAACTTAAAGAAGCAATTACAGAAGAATTGCAATGGAAGCAGCTGCATCCTGACACAGAAACCATCTGCAACGCTCTCACACTCTACCAGACAATGGAATCGTCTCAGGCAGTTCTGCTCATAGGCCCGTCAGGCAGTGGAAAAACAACCTGTCACTCTGCCCTGGCTGGAGCACTCGATAGTCTGGCTGCCAAGGCAATGGGAAATGTGTTTGAAAATGACAGTGTGTTAAGAGGAGACGCCCCACAGGCAGATCCACAGATCTGGAACTCAGTTGATACTGTGGTTTTATTTCCTAATGCCATGTCCCACGAGGAGCTATTTGGCAGCTTCTGTGAAAAGAGAGGATGGCAAGATGGAGCTATTGCAAAAGTGGTGAGAGATTCAGGACGGTGGGAACACACACGTTCTAAACTGTGCAACAATAAGAGGAAACGTGATCAGACGCCAAGAGCGAAATGGCTGGTAATGGACGGCGAGCCTGTTGGGCAGCCGGGCTGGTTAGATTACTTAACCACTCTGTGCAGCCCCGAGGACCCGTTCCTCCTCCTCTCATCAGGGGAAAAACTTGTGTCAACCCAATCCTCCCTAAAGCTACTTATGGAGATCACAGACCTCAGAGATGCAACCCCCTCTGCGGTGACCCGCTGTAGCTTCATTCATTTTACAGGAAGCGATCTGTGGAAGACTGTGTGGAAGAAAGAAATGGATGTTCTCCACTCTGAATACAAACTGGATCAAGGAACCTTGAACATGTGGAATCGTCTCGCTGAAGATCTTTTCTCCAGCACTCTTGGGCAGATGGCGTCAACCTCTGCAGTCCAAAGTGAAGGACAATCTTCCAACAGCTCCGCCTATGGACTACAAGAAATCACGTCATTTGGTCGGATCCTAACCGCCCTCCTACAAAATCAAAGGACGCAAGTAGAAAAAGCTGAGGCAACACTTGAAGACAAAGCAGGTATAACCATTGTGCATTGACTTATAACCTTGTGATAGTAATGTAGTGTTTTTTATCATTTTAAAACTAAAACTTGTCTCTTCAGATTCACCTCTAGATGGAGCCGGTACATCAGACATCGATGCCCAAAGTAAACTCACCAGAAACCTTTTCCTGTTGGCTTATATTTGGGGATTTGGCGGACATCTGCATCCTCGGTAGGATATTTTTGTTATTGTTATTCTATGTTGCTATCAAAATTTGTATAAACAGAAAGTCTCCTCGATGAATATCAGTAACCGTTGGCATTCACGTGTGTTTGTTTTTGTTTCAGTCACTGGCCACAGTTCGACTTGACAGTTCGCCAAGTGCTGTTTTCCTGCCGGTACAACATCCTGGTTCCTGACGATGAGAATGTGTTTGAACACTTTTTTAACCTCGACAGTAAAATGTGCCCCAAGAAAACACTGTCGACAAATTCCATCACGCCCAAGGTTTGTCTTAAACATTTCATCTAGTGACAATTCCATAGATATGGTGATCGCTACATTTGATAACTTACAACTGTTTTAATTGTTTGAACATAGTTTGGGAAATACAACTATCTACTGAACCTCATGTTGGAGGCAAACCAGCCAGTGCTGCTCGCAGGGGAACCCAGCTCTGGAAAAACCAGCCTGTGTCAATCTTTGCTAAGTTTTGACAAGCCACACATCAGCCTGACAGCCAGTCCATCCCTGAGCTCCAGAGACCTGCGCACTATACTGAGTAACATCAGCTGCCCGAGGTACTGTCAAGATTCTGTGGGTTCTGCGACCAAAGAGCCGAGACTCCTTCTGTTTGTGGACGATTTGCACGAAGCCCCCTGTGGTGAGTACAAACATTCACCTCAGATGAGCTAAATTGCTTCAATGTGAATGTGAGTTTTTATAACGGTAATATTTGTGCTCTTCCTGTTGATAGATGTCTTTGGGAAGACATCGACTGCTCTAGAATCTCTACGACAGAGTATTTCAAAGGGACAGATTCTCACCTTAGATACCTACCACTTCAAGCCATTGTGTTCTGGACTCATCAGTTACATGGCTACCTGTTGTGCCTCTGGATTGGGCAACTACCACAGTAATGGGATATCCTCCCGGCTCTCACGCCTGTTCTCCATCTTTGTCCTCCCAAGCCCCTCTACAGACATCATACTGTCTATCCATTCTCCGAGGCTACAAGCTTGGCTCAAAGGAATGCCACTTCAACAGAGCGGTGAGGACATGGCATGTTGTGTCATCACTGCAACTAAAACTCTGTATCACGCTGTATGTGACCAATTCCAGCCGAGTGAACAGAGGCCCTTCTTCATGTTCTCCCATCATGACCTGCAGAAGGTGTTTCAGGGGATGTACTTGTGGCAGCCAAGCATCCAAACCACACAGACAACGCAGGATAAGGTCGTTGCTCTACCTGGGTTTCCTCCCGACCTGCCAGAGACAGAAGCATCGGTTCTTCAAGTAGCACATCTCTGGATGCATGAGTGCATGCGTACTTTCCAAGATAGATGCTCTGAGGAGGAAAGCAAAACTCTTGTGTCACTTATAGCAAAGGTTGCAGCAACAGAGTTTGGTGTTAGATTGGACACAGCAGGCGCCTGTAAAGAAATACATCAGGGTCCAGATACATTAAGTCTGTCAGCAGAGCCAGAACCAGCTGCCCAGTCAGACCTGAAGGAGGACGATACACTGCCTGAGCCTTTCCTTTTGCCTGAAAACAATTGTTCAGAAGGGGAAAACCTAATAGATCACCCTCCGCAGCTCCAGATTCTTCAGCACATGGAGGAAACAGTGGCTGGGCTTGTATATGGTCCAGAGCTCTCAGAGACCTGGAGTTCAATGGATCCACAACACGGTTCTAAATGGAGCTTTTCTTACAAGGAGCAGGACCTTGATGCGGTGCTGCAAAAGCTGCCTGCTCTCCTGGACAGAAATCGGGACGACAAAGGACCTGACGTTGATAGTAACTACACTACTTCCAGATACATTGTGCACAGACAGAGAGTGAGTCAACTGCTACACATACTCAGAGCTTTGCTCACACCTAAAGGTCACGGAGTACTGATCGGCTCAGACAAAGGAACAGGACGTAAAACCGCTGTACGTTTGGCGGCCGACCTGACAGGCTACCCGTTGATGGAGGTACATTCAGGCAATGAGAGCCAGTTGCACGAAATCCTAAAAGAGGCTGGGAATCAATCGAGAGTGGATGGAGTTCATGTTATCGTACTGGTCCATGAGGATATCGGCCCGGCTGTTAGAGATGAACTGTTGGCGGCAATGGGGCGCAGAACCTTCCCAGCGCTCTACACGGAGGAGGAGCTGAAGAACCTGGTTTCCAGTGTGATGGACGTGACAAGGTCAAGACAATACCTCATGGACAGTTGGACGCTTGATAAGTAAGAGGAAATACCCAAGTGATCTTGTAATTCTGTCTTATTGTAGAATTAGACCTAGAAGTACATTCAGTTAGTATTTAGTGTCCTCATGTACTTGTGATGTGGGTGTACTAGTATTGTTGATATATTTATAGAAATGCAAAATCACTCACCAGAATGAGCTTACAGGAAAATAGTTTAGGTACTTAGACAAAATTTTAGGAAAATATAATGAGTGTACTTATCATATATTTTTTATTTAAGGTACTTGAGCAAAGTCCACAAAAATGTGCATGTGTTCCTTATGATGTCCTCCACCAGCGATGGAACCCACGTTACCAATGTGAGTATTTTCTTTGAATTATTTATTTTCTATGTCACTCAAGCTTTGTATCCAACTATCTTTTTTTTCATTTTCATAAAAACAAATGCCCACTTTATTTTAAAATGTATTTTCCGACCCCCTCTTCCCAAACGGACACAGAGAGCTCCATGTTTTAGATTTGAGCCCTTGTTGTGTATTCAGTGTTGTACACAAAGTGCAGTCCTAAATGGAGGACTTTGTTTTTACGTTCCAGAGACAAATGACCAAGACCCTGAGTCTGAGCTGCTGCGTCGAAGTCTACCAGCCGTGGTGCATCCAGTCTTTAGCTAGAGTTGCTGCTCAATTTCTCAAAACCAGTCCCCACAAAAGTGAGTAACTTCACATAAACTATCTTATTCTCACTTCATTTTAACCTTTTTTTACTGACGATGATATTCCTACACTTTACCCTGACATTATTTCTCTCTTTTTACTTCAATTCAGTGGAGACAGACGGCTCACTGACCAGCCTGTCAGTGGCTATGGCAGGAGTCCATCAATCTGCACGTCGGTATGCCTCTGTCCTTCTCAAGGCTCAGCCTTTCAACCCTATGACCTACATGGAGTTCATCTCCCACTTCGGTTACCTCTGCAAACACCTGCACAAACAGAGGCAGGGACTAGCCAACAGGTAATCAGTCTTTGAGTAGAATTTCTTCTTGTGTCTCGAGTATTGAATGAACATGACCTCGATCGTCTCACTGGAAACTTCATCCCGAACAAGATTGACTGTGGTCAGCACTTGTTGCATGAGACTGTAAAGGTCTAAATGATCTTTTCTTTACACTTTTAAAGTAAAAACAATAAACATATTGGTCTATAACAACATTTTTCTTTTTCAGAGTTGCCTTTGTTTTGTCTCATGTGGATGTTTTGAATGAAACAACTCTGCAGAACAAACTGAACTTAGAGAGACTGAAGAACAAGGTTGATAAGACCCAGCAGGTAATTGTACAGCACTTCAGCACGTGCAGCTTCACTGGGGTCAATATTCTGTATAATGTTGCAGCAGATTTCCTGTTTCAATTTCGCAAGCAATATATTCAGTGCACTCATATATTCTGAATAACATATGACACTGCAGGGGCCATTGTTAATCGATTTCACACTGGCTTCTCCTTTTTAAGTTAAAGATTATGGTAAAGTCCCCAAGCTGCATGTAAACCTCAGTTAATATTGTCATTTTAATCATATAAAAAAAAAACTGCAAATCAGTTTCATTCAACCATTAAAGCTTTGTTCCCCTCCTCTTGTTCCGGCAGCGTAAGAAAGATCTCGTCAGAGCTGTCGATGACCAGACAATCCTGTTTGAGGAAGTTCAGACCAAATGTGCGGAGGTGAAGATCAAGCAGCTGGACGTGGAGGAACAGTTTAACGAAGCTCAGAAGCAGGTAGATAGATCATCTGTTTTATCCAATCCCATGTAAATAGAAGCTAATTAGCAATTAGACATTTAGAAGAAGTGTCACTGAAGATGAATCTTTTTGTTCTTCTTCTAGTTGATGCCTGTGTTCCTGTCATGCCTCAAAATTCTGGAATGCCTGGACTTCTCTGACCTGGAGGAGGTGCGTCACTACAGAGATCCCCCCGTTGGAGTGGTCACAGTCATGGATGCCATTTGTCTGCTGTTTAATCATCCGCCCGGCTGGGACAGCGCCCGACTGCTTCTTAGACGACCTAACTTTTTTCAAGTGAGTAAAAAAGTTAATGTAGTTTTGGAACCGATTTTTTTTATGATACCTCAGAGTTAGCAACTGTCAGCAAATTAAACACAATACTGTAAAATAACAAGACACATACACACGTACCAGGTACTTAGTTGAGTCATTGTTCCAGTTTGTGTCGTGTAAGCTTTGGTATTGTCGTATTGAATTCTTGCTAAATGTTGGTGTTATTATACTGTATCTCCTTTTACCAGGAGCTGGAATTCTTTGACCGGTTCACGCTGACGCAAGGACAGCTGCGGCAGCTCCGCCAGATAATCATCAGTCCTGAGTTTGTGCCAGAGTCTGTACGAGACGTGAGCCAAGCCTGCGAGTCCCTGTGTCGATGGGTCCAGGCTGTATATGAATACTACTCTCTGCGACACCAGCTGTTGGTCAAGCGTCAGTTGGAGGAGCTGGACAGAGAAGTACGAGCTCAGCTGCACCAGGCCAAGCAGCACAAACAGGAGGCACACTATCACCTGGAGGATTTGAAGCGTCAGCTTCAGTTTATACAAAAGTGCCAAAAATCGCTTCTACCGAAGCTGCATGAGGCTGAGAAGATGGACAGAGAATTTACTGCAACTGCTGAGCAGTTAGAGGAAAATGTCAGGGACTGGAGGGCTGCTGCTGAGGTAACATCATTTCAAATATACTTTACATGTCACTTAAACATTGTTGGATGTTACATTATATTTAAATTATTATAATTTGTTTCTATTTTCCCTTCAGGAGGCAGAGTTACAAAAACACAACTTACTGGGAGATGCCCTCGTCCTGGCTGCGATCGTGGCTTATTTAGGCCCCTTTCCTCCTGATGTGCGCACAGAACTACTAACCAAGTGGAGGAAGCTGTGTCAGACAGGAAGTATCAACACGAACCCAGAGGACCCTAGAACATCCCTGTTTCCACAGTCACACCCTGCACCTCCTTCTCCACCTCCGGGTTTTCCCATCCCTGTTTTTGAGAGGCCGCAGCTTCCTCTGGGTCGAGCGTTGGGTCTGAGCGACCTGCAGATCCAGAACACTGTATCTTCCAGACTTGTGGTCCAGTTGCTGCTGTGGGGCTACAGAAATACCCTGTGTCAGCGCTGGCCTCTACTGGCAGACATCCAGCAGCATCAAGAGAGAAGCTCCCAGAGCTGGTTCATCACAGGTGGGTCCTGAGACAACTTCTGAGCTGGGGATTTTGGTTTTCAGCCACCAGAAGTCCGTTTGTTTCCTCTATATAACAGGACGAATTGTAAACTGTGTAGAAAAAACAAAACATCACAAGTGTCTGCTCTTCAGGTGACGATATGGATCCTGAGACTGAGTGTGGGATGGTGATTTGTGCCGATGACCCAGAGCTGCTGGAGAAACTGGACCAGGCTGCTGAGAAGGGTGAATTTCTGCACTAAAGAGAATAATCAAATATATTCAGTGTCTGTTTTCACCCTTAAGTCAATCCAACCATTTTGTTTCTGCAGGTTTGAGAGTCCTGGTAACTCGAGTGGAACATGCAGACCCTAGTTCTCGGTTCCTGGCCAGATTGGCGCCCCCTGCTGGATGCCGCCCTCCAGGGATAAAGCAGCAGGCTCAACCAACCCACCCTGATTTTCGCATCTTTCTTAGCACTCATCTTCCCGTCCGACTGCTCAGCAGTGGTAAGAACGATTTGTAGAGTCAATATAAACAGAGATAGTCTCTGTTAAAGTCGTCTAACTGGGAGTTTTTAAGCAAGAGGACGAAGGATAGGTCTAAGGGGAATGAATGACTTTGGCTTTAGGGAGTTTTTGCAGCTGTTTAATGGTTTCATGGTTTTTCATTTCTATCCTTATTTGTTCGTGACTGTGATTTAAAAAAAGTCCTGGTTCCATTTAATTTTTTTGTTAAGTAGGGTTGGTTTGATATGACTTCAAATCAATATCTCAATTATTTCCATCTTCTACCTCCATTAAGTATTAACTGAATTAACTAACATGGACAACATTAAGTCAGTAAGAGGTTATTATTGTGTAGTTTTATTCTGACGTCTCTGCATTGGAGATGCATCATCATTTGGAGACTGTTTCTAGCTCGCCCTGGATTTGTCATCAATGCACAGATGAACTAACTTTTCACAGATCATTTAATATCGTGCTAAGACAGGATTCAGCTCTGTTTAAACGTCTGTTTGCATAAAGAGCTTGATCCCGGCTTTAAAACATCCTTGAACAGTAATGAGCTCGAACACTGGACATTTAGGATATGAGCTCTCTTAACTTACAAGTAGTGAGTTTTTAGTCCTGCTCTTGTTCCTCAGAGATCCATCCATCCATCTTGGCTCAAGTCCACGTGGTCGACCTTTCTCTGAGCTCAGAAGAGATCGAGGAGCTGATGCTGACGCTGCTGCTGCAATCTGAGTGTGAGGAGCTGCTGATTCAACACCGACGGCTCCAGAATGACAAGCAGCTGCTGCAGGAGAAACTAGTCAGAGAAGAGGTCACTACACCAAACAGATACTAAATGCCCTCTGCACTGTGCAGATTCATCTGACTGATATCAAATGATTATCGGTGGATTATTTTCCAAACCTGAATATTATATCTTGCCCCCAGGAGCTGTAGTCTGACTTTTCATGTACATCTGGGCACTGAGAGTGATTCACACATTATTTTAATTGAGCTGCCAAGTTGGTGGGGCTTTTATGCAAAATCTGATTTGATATATGATCTGCTGTTGTTCGTAGCTGCTGTTCATCTGTTGACTTGTACACAATCTTCTCTCAGGATGCTCTGAAGAACCACGTCCTGCAGTCGAACGCCTCAATGCCGCCGGCCCCTGCTTTTCGCCCCAACGCGGCCGTTTTTCAAGAGGCGATGAAAAACCTGCAGGCTGAGATCCAGCAGCTGAGCGAGGAGCTGGAGCACCACGAGGCTCTGGTGGCTCCCCCCCGACAGCTGGTGAGGCTGGCCGCCGCCCTCTACCAGGCGCTGCAGGAGGTGTCCCGGCTTTCCCCCGCCTACTACTTCTCCCTGCGCGGCTTCATCGTAGTTATACAAGATGTCTTCATTGAGAAGGGCAGGCCATTAGTGTCGTTTGCCATCGGAAAAGTGCCAAGGGGCATAAAGCCAGAGATCACAAACAAGATGGTTTCCCAGCTGCTGCTCCAATACAGGCCTCTTCTTTTCAAGAGTCATTTCTCTGTTCTGAAGCTGCTGGTGTCTGTAGCTCTGCTGCAGCACAACCAGCTCTGCTCTGAGGGCGAGAGGGGGGCCTTCCTCAGGGGCCTTCAAGACATCGAACATCAACCCTGTCCCCCGTCGCAGACTGCCTCACAGTCCACCACTCCTCTGCCCAGCTGGACCCCCCCTCAGATACACCCAGAGCTCCTCTGCCTGGAGAGTGTCCCGGCCTTCACAGGGCTGCTCTCCTCACTTTGCACTTACCCCGCACAGTGGCAGGAGTACCTGCGCTTCCCAACCTCCACTGTGGCGGGCGCTGTTCCCTGTCACTCACACTCCCATCTGTCCCTGGTTCAGCGGGCTCTCCTCTGGAAAACCTTGAACCCAAACCGCCTGGAGGGACTGGCTGACATGATATCTGCCTCCCAGCTCTGCCTGCCCGTTCAGACTGTGACGTCTGAGGCCCCTCACACCGGGAACCCAGGGTCTCTCTCACGATACGTCCTCAGACACGAAGGACCCATCAGTCTTACCTTGCCAAGTCCAGGAGGAGACAACAGGACAAGTATTCGGCCTCTTCACTTAATAAACACACTGGCAGACTGTGTAGGAGAAACCGGGGTTAAACCGGAGGTAACACACCATTTTGTTTTATTTTAACTTAATAGCAGTTAACATAAGTGCAGCGCTTCTTTAATACTAAATTAACATGTTTTATTTTCAGGTAAAAGTCATTTCTTTAGGGGCTCTGTGTGACGGAGAAATCCTCCTCTCAGCGCTGGACAAAGCAGTCGACGACGGCCACTGGTTGGTTTTTAGCAACTGTCATCTGCTGGGGAGATGGGATGAGGAAGTAGTGGCTCGCCTCAGTCAGATGATCTCCTCACTCAAAGGTAGGAGTCACTTTATATTGTGTTTGTATCATTCATGAGCATTAACACGTGTTTTAAAGTCCAGTCTTTAGTGTGTTTCTCCATCTGTCTGCTTCCCTGATTACTTCATTGTTTCACAGAAGAGCGAGGCCCCACTCGCCCGGGCTTCCGCTTGTGGTTTGTAACTCAAGAATGTGCATCTCACCACATACCAGGTAAACGATTCTATTTCCATTACTGCTTTGATTAGGTTTAGTTTTCCTTTCAAGCTCAGAAACCGTGGATAATTGCTTTTTTTTATCGTTGAACAGCGACAGTGCGAATGCGCTGCCTGCCTCTGGTCTGCGACTCCCCCTGGGACCTGAAGGAGGAGCTGAGCCGCTCCCTGCATCAGGTTGTTTCCATCACACAGAGTCGATCCCCGTCGGGGGTGACGGCGGAAAACATGGAGTTCCTCCTCCGCTGTGCCGTCTTCCACTCCGTCCTGCTGCAGAGACAGACCTGTAAATACTTAGGCCAGGGCAGAATCTACAACTGGTGAGGAAACGGGCCCAAATAACGTCTACTGCAGTTGATGTAGGGTGGAGGTGTTGTCTCATTACATATTTGTATATTTGCCAGGCTGAAAACAAACTGGATTAATGTATTAGTTGTTCAAATGGTGGATATCTAATCATGGATAAAGAGTTTATACTTGTGGATTGTCTCTAGGGACCAGGGCGACCTCCTGGCTCTGGTGGAAGCTCACGACTGCATCAGCCGTCTCTGTCAAGTCCAGACTAAAGCTTTGCAGTATATAGCAGGTGAGGCAGCAATAACATCTGAGCCTGTCCCTCTGGTTTACTTCCTGTTTGCCTTAACCTTGTTGTACTCTTCATTCTCAGGCAGCCTGGTGCACGGCGGCCATGCGCTCGACTCTGCAGATTTGGAGCTGGTGGAAAACACTGCCAAGGCCTGCCTGAGCAGACTGTCTCCCCTGTGGGGCAGAGGACCACACATCCTCTCAGACATCATCAGGAACCCCGGCCAGTTCGGTAACCACACCACTTTCTTATTGTCACGTGTTCTCAATAGTTTGTGTCCTACGAGCTAATTGATGAGAGAGTAAACCGGAGGAAATGAGGTCAGACATGTTCACAACAACAACAAAATCTCCAGAACATTCAGTCGGGGGGTTGGCACCTGGGTAGAGAAAGCAGGAGGCAGGACATCACACACAAAGTCCTCTGTGTAAATCACGTGTATTGACTGTGGTTTTGTTTCTTAGCCTCAGATTTGACAGGACTGCTGCAGATACTGGAGCAGGGTCTTCAGGATGCAGCCAACATCAATGACCCGGCCGTGCTGGGCTTTAAAGCGGATGTGGCAGCCGAGATGATCAAGATCAACAGCCACAATTTGAACATTCTGCTGCAGGCCTCCCAGAATCCTCTGGGAACGGCGAGGAGTTCACGTGGCACCTTCACGGTGTCGACCAGCAGCCACGCCACAGACAGACTCCTGGCTCTGAGGAGTTACCTCACAAACAGGAGTGACAGCAGAGTTACAAATGCAGGAGCTGTTTCCCGCAGCTCCCTGAGTGACTTCCTCCGGGCGGAGTGGGATGAGCTCATTCATACGGTGTCCTCGCTCCTGTCACAGCCGCAGCAGCCCGTTCGATACGGCACGCCGACCTTCGCTTCCCTCGCCGCCCTGTCTCGCTTGGAGAGGAGGGCGGAGTTGCTCAGCGCTTATGTCGAGCGCAGCAACACTTCAGATCCACCCGGTGCATACCGACTCTCTGCTTTCAGCAATGCCAGAGGGTTTCTGGTGGCACTTATGAGGAAGGCGGCTCGAGTAAATCTCAGATATATCAGTGATGTAGAACTGCATTTTCAGGTAAATCACGACTCCACAGTAAAGTGACTGGAACCCAGTGGATGAAAAATATTTTAACTTTAACTACAGGGTAAAGATTGATGATTTTCTTGTCCCCGCAGGTCCTGAGTGACGGCAGATACCCAGACTCCCCCCCTGTGGATGCTGTGTATCTATGTGGCCTGGAGCTTCGAGGGGCAGCGTGGGACCCACAGCTGGGAGCCCTGCAGGGCACAGACTCTCCACGGCCATGCTCACTGCCGCTTGTTTGTGTCACGGCTCAAGTCAGGAGCACAAATCACACCCGAGATAATGTTCGAGTCTCAGAGGCGTCTTCGTCGACCGCCCCTCAGTTACCGGTCCACCACTGCCCCCTCTATCTAGATGAAGGGCGAGAGCCGGGAGACTCGGGGCTGGCGGACGCTCACATTATAACTAAGATTCCCCTTCACGCCAGTTTAAAACCAGTGTTGTGTAGTTTGAGAAGAGTGAGGCTAGTGAGTCTGCTCTGAAGTGTTAGTTAAATAGTTAGACATCCCATGGAACCAGCACACAAAGGAAAAGACCCCTCGATTTGCTAAAAGTTGCATAAAATGTTCTTGCAGACGCCGAATGAGTTGTGAGTCAAATACTGTTCAGAGGTGCTTGTTTGTGCGATTTGTACATCCTGGTTCATGATGCTGGTGAAGATGCACCGATCACTTAAAAAATCTTGTACCCTGTGATTCCTCAAGTTCATGTGCCGTTACTGTGTAATGTCTGTTTGTACATTTTGTTTTGTTGTACTAATTTGTAAAACTTTAGATTTTTCAATTAAACTGTTGCACAAAGTCATAAAGGCAGTTTCTCACATTTTGTCTAAAGTAGCCGGCAGAAGTTCCCTCATCTGAATAAAACGGACTTAACCTACTGAAAGGTTTTTAAAAAATAAAAAATTCACCAAATAACCTCAGATAACTTTAGTCAGAAAACTTTTCTAAAAGCTTGTTTCTTCAGGGAGTTTATCAGCGTAAACATTCATTCAACTGTTGATTGATGGATTTAGATGTTGAGGCTCATGGTTTGTAGAGGTGATGAACAAACAGATAATTGTTGTGGTTTAATGTGATGCCAATAGCAGGAATGTGCGTTCACCATGTAGTTGTTGACAACATTAACAGAGGTTTTCCTTTTCCTCCCACAGGCAACATGGACCGACACCACTATGAGACCTTTGAGAAGTTTGGCGACAACACTGTTCTGTTGCACCTCGACAACGGCAGAGCGCAAGTATTTCTCTCATTGTTCTCATGATCCGAGTTCACGTCAACACACTTAGTTTTTATGCCTCAGTGGCTGGAGACACATCTTTGGGTTATGAGGGAATTTCTTCAGAACATCAATAAGACTCAGGGATTGACTGATTTTATTTTGGTGGTCAAACGTCAGCGTGGCCTCACAAAACAAGTTTTCGGCCCCTGAACATGATTTCTCAAGTCTGTCTGTAAGGAATTCCTTTAAATTTTGACTCAAAGACTCGACAGGTTGGTGGAGGCATATAACCACATCCATTTTTTTGGTTTCAATGGTTGTTTTGATGGGTGCGATTGTGACTCAACTGATTTCGACTGTGTTGTCACTGCAGATTTGGGCGTCACTCCAGAGATGAGCCGTCCATCCTCGCTCCACTAGAACAGTGCTGCAGGTACAATGAGAAAAATGTGATGAATTTCTTCGTTACTATAATCTTTGTACAGTCCACAGCTTCCTCTCTGGCTACATTAAGTCAAAATAAAAGATTTTTCCTTTCAGCTCATGTGAGGTTAATCCAGATTTGTGCAATTGTTTATGCATAAAAAAAAGCTCCATCCTGTCCTTTATTCTTAAACACCTCTTTCTTTCGTTTTGCTCCAGAATCCGTCAGACCACGTGGCTTCGCCTGCGTCTCCTGTCTCTGCCTCAGTATCGTCTCAGCGACGTCATGCGGGCCTCGCTTTCCCAGGATCCCCTGCACCGCGCGGCCCCCCTGCTGGCAGAGCCTCACCTCGCTGCTCTGGATCGGCGTCTGAGAACCGTGCTGGTGACTGTGAGTCGCTGCCAGAAGCAGCGGAGCGTGGACGCTGGTAGTGATGAGGTCATTTTTGATGACACCGCCCACTTGAAAGACTTGTTGACCCCTGCAGGTTAGAGCAGCCTCACTGCTCCTCACACAACAACATGCAAGACGTCAGCGGTTAAAGTGACAAGGACTGAAATGGTTTCTCTACATATTTTCTGCAGGTTGAATAAATAAGACAAAACACGAGGAGGACTGAGTTATTTACAAAACCCCAAATGGCTGTAAATCCGAAACGTGCACATTCACATCAGTTTAAAATGTATTAAGTTATTAGTGCTGTTAAAGAGGTTTGGTCAGATCTTTACAACTTTACAATTTTCAGGTATTGGAAGTGAAATTTTGGAAATACAAAAATAGGTTTGTAATTATTTTCTCCATATTTGAAATACATTCTCTCCTTTTCTCCTTTAAGTACATGCTGCCTGTATTATGTGATAAATTATTGCGATTAATACTATGACAATAAATTCTGAAGCGAAAAATGATAACTCACAAACCTGTTGATGAGTCAAATTGAAAATGGAGGATGGAAATAATGTTTTCCACACTTTGTACTGTTTTAATCACCTAGTGTTTGGTTTGTTAGCACCGACATAAGAAAATCAATTTACATTCGTTAAGAAAATAAATGTTTCTAGGCCTGAGATATTGGCAAAATACCACCGGTCCAGTTCTGTGTTCTGTCCAATAGAAAACATCAGAAGCAACTTTCCTCACACTTTAGTGCAGATGTGAATTCTTTCATCACCTGTTTGTCTTCAACTCTTTGTTGCTGAGATCACAGCTTTCATCTGGCTTCATTATGAGGGTTTGTTTTATTGATCCTTCTCTTATTTTCATGTATATATACTAAGTTTTTTCGAACATTTGAACTTGTATGTGTGAAACTTCCTGAAGAAGTAATTTCTGTGCAACTAACCACATGATAATTTAATAATCTAGCGGTTGTAAGGCAGCAGAGTGTTTCACCAAAGTTACCATGTTAGGTGTGAGTGTACATCACAGCTAGTTGGGCAGCCGTCCTCCTCCTCAATCAATAATTTACCTGGCCCGGGTCATATCGATGGCACCTACTCGCGTTCCTCTTCCCCTTCCTCACTTGTTCACTCTTTCCATGCGAGCTGCTGATGACAGGGGGCCGAAGGAGAACATCGACAAATGAACACAGGGAGCGAGAGAGAGGGAGGAAGGCACCGCTGTTCGATTTACTGCCTGAAGACGCTGATGCACCCAGGACCAGAAAACACCTGAGGAGGCTTGAATGGGATTCAGACTCTTTACAGAAGTTTCCTTCTGTCTCTGACGTTCAGGTTTCAAGACTTTTATCTTTGTGAGAAGTTTATATTATATTTGCACGATGTCAGGAGCCAGCAGTGACCAGCTGCACAGATCAACTCTAACTGTCTATTCGGTGAGTTTATACTATTGTTCACATAGTTTTTATGCACATGTCATATTGGTCGTAAAACATCATTCTTAATAGGCATGTTGGTCTGTTCATGTGCATTTATGTCTTTGTCTTTGTGTGTGTGTGTGTGTGTGTGTGTGTGTGTGTGTGTGTGTGTGTGTGTGTGTGTGTGTTTGCAGAACCTGATGGAGCACTTCAATCCGGGCCTCCAGAAGCTTGTTGCTCTAGGAAACAGCTACGTCAAAGCTTTTCAAGGTGAGTGAGCGTCATGAGTGACTGGCTGTGTGCACGGCTGGGTGGTTCAATTAGTGTGTGTGTGTGTCTGAGTGTGTGTGTGTCTGAGTGTGCACGTGTTATTGTCATTTACACACACTAATATAACGTGTGAAAATACATGTTGAATAGGCCTTTTTTTTGCTTGTGATCTTGCATGTGTGTAATAGAAGATGTATTCTATATTTTCTAATGTTATAATAAGCAAAGTGTTGTCGGCCCATGTGGGACGGACCAGAATAAGAAATATTAGCAGATGTCAGAGGACATTTTACTGTAGGTGCTGTAAAAAGACTTTCCATGGTGATGTCAGTGGAATCAGAGATGATGGAAGAGGATTTTTACTGAAATCACTGAGACACAGGTTGTGCGAGGAGACAAGGGAACCCTGACAGGAAGGTCATGAACCCACTGTAACAAGATCCACGGGGTCTGTTACTCATTATTAGCACTTCACGTTATTTTTACTACACCCGTCTATAAACCACCTCTCACGTGTCAACACTGCGAGGCTTGTGTGAATGAAATGATAGAGAATAGAGCTGATGGTCTTCGGGAGGAGAAGTTTAACTGGTTAGAAGCTGTAAGTTGTGTATATTTGTGTATATTTGTGTGTATTTGTTTGTGTCCTGCAGCCTTAGCTGTCTGCAGTGAGGCCTACTTCAGCGCTGTGGCTAAGATGGGTGACCAGGCTCTTCACACGCTCTCATCTCGCTCTCTTGGTAAGTGTGTGTGTGTGTGTGTGTGTGTGTGTGTGTGTGTGTGTGTGTGTGTGTGTGTGTGTGTGTGTGTGTGTGTGTGTGTGTAACTCATGTGTGTTTATATTCAATTTGTTGCATTCATCACAGAAACAGAACTGTCCTGTCGATCAGGTGGGAAACACTTTCCCCTTTCAAATCATTTCAAATATTATAACATCCTCATAGGTCGTACTAAAGTATTGATCACATGGACCAAACGTCTCTTATGCCATGTCTCTTTGGTGAGGCAGCTGATGTCAGATGATACTGATGATGATGATGGATTTAGCTGAAATAACCTTTGGTAGTTTCATGCATGACTGAGAGAGAGACTCCTACCTTGTATTAAACTCAACACGTTATATCTGTGGGTTTAGTCGCAGTCCAGAGAGGGAAACGGGATATTTCTTGTGTTGTCTTGAGTTTTTTCATTATCTTGTTCCATGTCAGTAATCTGCTCTGCTGCTGTTCTTTGAGACAAATATAAAGATATATTTGATTCTGTGGAACCTTCACAAATTGTCTCTTTAAATTAAGTTTCAGCTTCTTAGTTATTTGTTCGCTCACCACAATATGTCCCTTTTTTGGGGGATTTATGAATTGACTCGTCCAAACGGCCTGGGGCCAATTTAGGACACATCCTCGATTCTACATCCTCCCCTGCTCTGTCTCCTCCTCTCCTGTGTGTGTATTTGTGTGTGTGTGTGTCTGTGTGTGTTTTTCCACAAGCTTCACTTTCACTCCCACCCTGGGGAGGTGCCAAAGCATTGTTAGCAGTAATTAGCAATATGCTAGCTCCTCCCCGTTGAGTGTGTGTGGGCTCGTGCGTTAGTGCGAGAGGTTCTGCTAGGTTGGCTAACGGAGAAGGTCAGGGAGCCACAGCGTGACCTGGGGCCCTATTGAGTGACGGCCCCTGAATTATAGATGGGGACAGTCTTTCAGCTGCACCCAATTCATTAGTTCAACCACAGTCCATCACCACAGACCAGACCAGAGGCACCAGTCATACAAGGAGCCTGTTTGGCTTGAGTTGAATTGTGTTAAAGTCGTTTATCAAATTACTGCACCACTTAAATATTGTTCCTTTATTTCTAATGAACAAAAATTACACAAAATGAGAGACTTTTACCACGTGAATTCTTCAAAGGGCCATTTTGTTGTACATGCAACAAGGCAACAGGTGAAATGATCCCATTCAAAACTCAATAGAACGAATATTATCACGTGCAATATTCACACAACTGTTATTTCAAATTGATGGAATTTGATGTGTGTGTTAATCTGGTTTTGTCTCAAACAGGCGACGTCCTGATCCAGATTTCAGACACACAGAGGAGACTCACTGCAGAGATGGAGGGTGTGGTCAGTACACGTCTTCTGTTAATTAGGTTATTTCAATAAATACAATTATAATAATTAATATGAATTGCATGGACGGACACACACATGTTTTCCCATTAGGTTTGGAATCAATTTGTTATTTGATGCTACAAAACCATGTGAAACTTTGTAATTGATGAGGGAGTGGAGTTACGTCCATCTTTATACCCAATCTGTGCTAAATGCTGCATAAATCAATTACACGCTGCAGACGTTGCTAAGCTGATTGTGCTTAATTGCACGGCCATGGAAAAAACTGTAACCCAATTAATTAAAGAACAGATCTGCATACTGGGAATTACACTTGTTAGCCTTTGACCCTGAGATGACCCCTGACAGGGTTTAATTCACTGCCTGATTAAAATGCATTGAGCCGTTCATACCCCGGTGCTTGATTGCAGTGGCTGTAGTGATGACAATTAGCAACTGAGGACCGGGCACATTTGCATATAGATTGATTTAAATAAAACAATCCAGCCCATAATGTCAAGTTTCCATATTAACTCAGTTACATCACAGCAACACTGTTTTTCTCCTTGCCACAGTTCCGATGGTTCCAGGTTGAGGTGCTACAAGCCATGGAGAAGAATGTAAAGCTGGACGAGGAATACATCGACGTAAGTTTAGGGAAAAGGAACATGTTTTGATATTATCCTTCATGTCAACACTTAGGCAGCTGTTGTATTTTACATCGTTCATCAACAGTCATCAACATTAACAGAGTTTAAAAGTGGAGTTACTGATTGGATCACGATGGTTTGGCTCGTCTGTGTGGCTCAACGTATTTGTGTACACGATTTAAATGCAAATGTTGAATTAGGATTTCTTGAAAATCTATTATGACCACTGTAGTAGAGAAAACAGGTCTGAGATTGTGCAGTTGTTCCTCAAACCGGGCAGGAACACAACTCCACAAGTTAAACCAAAACTGTGTGTGCAAAAACAAAGTGTCCACAGATTCAGGAAAACTTATCGTCACCACGTCAGACTTTGTTGAATGGAGCTGCTTCCTGTGCTGCAGGGGAGTCGCAGAGTGTACGAGCTGGAGGTGAGGAATCAGGCCGAGGCTTTGGAGAAACAGCTCAGACGAGGAGCCTTCAGGGACTCTCTGGTACACACACACACACACACACACACACACACACACACACACACACACACACACACACACACACACACACACACACACACACACACACACACACACACACACACACACAGTCCAGTAGCTACACTCCTGCGCCATTTGTGCTTCATATTTGTGTGTGTGTGTGTGTTGTAGGAGAACAGCGAGTACATGCTGTACCTGAGGCAGAGCCAGCAGGAGATCCTCAAGGAGGAGGAGAGGAGGTATCGCTTCCTGGCAGAGAAACACTGTGGCCTCACCCAGTCACTACTCTTCCTCATAAACAAGGTTCATGAATACACACCACACAACCACATGGTCAACCCAAAGCAGCAGCCGGCCTCCTCCTGTGGTTTCCTGTGCTGTTCAGATGCAGCTAAATTCAGGCTAATCAGCTGCTTCAAGAATCCGAACGATCTCCTGAAAGTGTCCAGAGGGGCTGTTTGTGAAAAAGGCAAATGTCAGAGGCAGTTGCTGCGAAAATCTCCAGAGTTTCTCCTTCCAGCCGCTGTAGTAAAAACTCCGGCGAATGTCCGAATGAGGCCGTGTCAGAACACAGCAGATTATCTGGAGGATTCACCTCGAGCCAGTGGGTGTCGACAACATTTCTAACACGCGAAAGACGCAAAAGTGAGGAAACAAAACTAAAAAGAACGTATCTCAGGATGAAATAGAGGAGTCACACATGTAGAAGACACCGACGAGGATATCAAGTTGGAAAGTCAACGAGATTTGAGAGTTTTTGGTGATTCAGGCCGACGCAGGTGTCGAACGGAACATGTGAATCTCTGCAGCTGAATTTAAACGTGATGTTCTTCCCTTGCCTGAACACTGGCTCTGATCGAAATGCATTCTTCAGATGTGAAAGGCAAACTCCAGAAAGTCCAGATCCAGTTGTACGGACATTTACATATCTGAAAACGGCTTTAATCAAAAAGTAAACAAATGTTAACTCAAAATTATAAGCAAGAATTTGATAAAATGCACTAAAATGTCTCCTCATTTAATACGTTCTCATGAAAAAGGAGACTTGACCTCAGCAGCTGATCTAACATACGATGTGAATATTCATATTTCCATTTTGACTTTATTTTACAGGTATATAGTGGATTCTGTCATTGTCATAACTATAACTATAAGACAGCACAGATCAAAGCCACTGATGCTGACGTCATTGTCTCATTGGGCTGTTTTCATTTTCATTCTCCTCATGTCGTCTCAGTGTCCATCGTCTTATCTACTGAAGCGTTGCTGATGAGTGAGTTTCTCTCTCATCAGGCTGTGACTCAGTGAGTCGCTCTCCTCTCTCTCTCTCTCTCTGTTTGCAGACCGGTGCGTCTCTTCAGCAAAAGGCCGACGGCTGGAAGGAGAAAGTGAACGAGACCAGAGGGTCCAGACCTCGCACGCCCACACACTTAGAACAAGAGGCACAGGTACCAGCACTTTACCTGCTTTAGTCAATTGTTCTTGTCTATGGGGACATTATGGTTCAGTAAATTATGTTCAATACTATTACTCATACTATTACTGTTATACTGTTATATTCAGTGCTCTGTAAATTCTCATATTAAGGTGCAGTACATTGTCAAATAGGATCAAGGGCAATTTTTATTATCTGCACAAGGGAGCAGAGGCCTTTAGTTAAAAATATCAAATAATATCAGAGACATGTCTTTGTTTAGAATTGGCTTGTTAAGAAGATGTCTTTTTACTATTATAGACTTTAAATAAAGATAGACGACGTGATGGCTCTTGATCACCTCCTGGTGGCTGGCTACAGTATATGTCACAAACCCTGCCTCCTCCGTGTTATTGGATGGGACATGCACCAAGTTTTAATTAAATATGCGACATCAAAAGCACAAGATGGCGGAACCCGTATTTGGGCTTCATTTTTAGATAATGGGAGGAAGTTGAGAATCGTCGTCCATCTTTATTCACAGTCTATGGGGCTAATTAAGTTTCCTCAAGTTAGTTTCCGTGTGTCTGATGCGTCTCCAGCTCCGAGGTTCAGTGAGCTCCCTGCTGCAGACGGTTGCCAGAGATGAAGACATGTCTTGGGCCAGGAGGGAGCAACAGGCGCTGGGCAGAGTGCCCTCTAGAGGTGGGAGGTATACACTACTAATCACAGTACCTGTACATTGTCACATCATAAATGAACGTAAGGATAAACATCTTGTCCTGTCCCTCCTCCACCTCCAGCACCGTCACCTCTGCCCAGCCGCTCTCGCTCCAGCTCAGTGGGTGAATCTCTGGGTCTGGGTGGAGGCAGATCCATGAGAGCCCTGGTGTCTCACCCCTCCTCGTCCAACCCGAAGCTTCTGCCTTTCAACAGAGGAGAGACCGTCACCGTCCTGGTGCAGGAGCCGCGCAACGGCTGGTTGTACGGACGCACTGACAGCAGCTTGCGGTGGGTAGAGGCAAACCGAAGGGAGCCCCATTTCTGATTTTTACATTGGCATTGAATGTTCTCTGGCAACAGCAACCGCAAGAAATCGTATCAGACTGCTGTGATGTCACCGAGGAACAACTTTCTTTTTTTTACTGCTTATTATTGACGAGAGAGATGAATAAACGTATTAATTATTGACATGGTGACAGGTTAACGGTCTCGTAAAGTAGAGAATAGGCTGAAAGGTGTTTTGTAATAGTGGAGTCATTGGTATTTGATCAGCTTCTCAACACAACACATAAGGCTGTAAAACTTACTATTTACCACTTGAAACCATGAAATAAATGTCAGGCGTTGTATGTAGGTTTTTATTTGACAAGAGAAATGTAGAATAAAACACTAGTTTGATTATTTAGAGCAGGAAATAGTGTAATGGTTGATATGGGATTTCACTCTGTGTCGTCTCCTCCAGTCAGGGCTGGTTTCCTGCTGCCTATGTGGCGCCAGTTGAAGATTTCTCCAACACTTTAGCGACAAGGTGAGAATCACATGCATCAATTTTATTCAGGGTATTCTATTTGTCTGAAACCATTCCCGTCTGTAGCATTTCTAACACTGTTCCCTGTCACATGTGAATCCTGTGTGTTCCCTCAGCGGTGGTTCCCTGAGAAGCCACAGTATGAACAATCTGCTGGATCCCACCGACACCTACCCTGAGCAATCGGAGAGCAAGAGCTACGGCGATGTCCCGCCCCCGGCCACGCCCAACCGCAGAGCTTCCGTAGACTTCCGGCCGATCTCTCCACTCCCCGAGAAGAAGGCGGAGCCAGCGACGGAGAAGAGGCTGGGTCAAACGAAGAGCTACAACGAACACCCGCCTCCTCTGCTTCTGCCGAGTCAGAACCTGAGGAGGAGCTCAGTAGATTTTCACCCGATCTCCCCCCTCCCTGAGAGGAGGAGTGAATCTGATGTCCAGGTACCAGAGGATTAACACTGAGAAGAAATGGCTTTTATTTTCCTGTTGCATGAAACAGAAATCTAATCAGAAGTCTAATGTTTGGGTTCCTCACATTGATCTTCTCTTGTTTTAGGCCTTATCACCCCAGGGACCTGAAAACCCTCTGTTTCCCAGGTAAATATCAACGTGTACGACTTCATTCCCAAAAATCAACAACCTAGTTTTTATTGTCCTGGACTTAGTGAATACATTTTTATTAAAGATTGCAGAATCAGTGCTGTATCTGAAAAACCATCAAGTATCCATTTATGTGCCTTTTCAGTGTGAACAATATCCTGAATACACTTCGGCAAATTTCCCATGTCATAAAAATGATGATAGATAAAACAAGTGTACTATAGGTTAAGGTTCCTTTGTTGCACTTGGTGGTTGACACAATGTTTTTAGCAAACATTTTGTTCAGTCGACAGATGCTTAAATGATAGATTGTCAGTTTCAGTCTTGAAAGATCCACAAATGTTTAAATCAATAAGCCCTAAAAAGAAAAAGACATAGGACCTCTGGAACGTGCTGAATATCCACCTCTGACTGGTGTTAGTTATCCAGCCTGGAGTGTGTCCGTGTGTGTGTGTGTGTGTGTGTGTGTGTGTGTGTGTGTGTGTTCTTTATGTGTGTCGGCAGAAAGCAGCTGAGCACATGAGGTTTTGTGTAACATTTTCCGTCATCCTCTCGTTTCAGAGGCACAAACCCGTTCGCCACAGTAAAGCTTCGCCCCACGACGACCAATGACAGATCTTCTCCTCGGATCCACTGACCCGTCGGCCCTCAGGCCGGCCGGGTGTGTAACCGACGCTGCCGGATCAGGTTGTGGAGGCAGGATGTGCATTTTGTTTTGTTTCTGTGTAAAGTCGTCTCGTCTGAAACGTGAAGGGGTCGGAGTCACAAGAGCTGAGGAAGAGTCGCTGGGTTTCTTGTCCAGTTATAGATCAGATGAGGTGTTGTGACTGTAGTAAATCTTAATGGTTAAATATCAAAATCATAAAGTTTTATGTTGATAGGTGCTGGTTTCATTTCATAAAATTTGTAGGAAATACACTTATTATTATTATTATTAGGGCCACTTCAAAAGAATAACTATATATTTGGAATATTATAAATATATTTATAATAAAAATATCATTAAATTCAGATTTTATTCTTATTATATTGTGGCTTCTTTTTCTTTATAAATTTAAAATTAATTCTGTTAAATTACGACCTTGTTTTCATTAAATCATGAGTTTATTCTCATAAAATTACAGTATTTTTCTTTATTTCTGTGTAATATTACAACTTTCTTTTCGATTATGACTTTATTCTCATAATATTTTTTAATCATTAAATTACATCTTTATTATATTTTTCATTTTATTGTTCTTGTTAAATTACGTCTTTATTCTCGCAATATTACAACATTATTCTTGAAATCTTTCCCTGAGACTCTGCTGTACTCAGATCTGTCTGATAAATATGAAGCTACAGCCTCCAGCTGATATTAACACGTTTATTTATTTTATCTATTTTACTGAAGTTGTAACATGTCTTTCTTTCTTTCTATCTTCATATTCTAAGCAAATGTTTCCCGAATCAGATTAGATTGGTCATGTGATGCAGATCTGATTTGACAGAAAAATCCTTTCACATCTGATTTAAGTGATATTTGATGCTAACGCAGTATTTCTCCTTCTGTGACACGTTTTGCATTGTTCGGTGTATTTTAGTGAGTTGAATGTTGTGTGTCCACTGTGAGCAACAAAAAGTAAAGAGACAGTTATTACTCAACCTTTATTTATTATCATTTCTTACTCAGATCTTTTTTTTTCCCTTCACAGCTCGTCTTATATTTCATATTTACTTAACTACATCATCTGATCGGAGGCAGGGAGAGAGGAGGAGGAAGGGAGGAGGAGGAAGGGAAAGGGGAGAGGAGGTGAGGTGAGGGAAGGTGGATGAGGAGGAGGAGGAGTGGGAGGAAAGTGCACTGTTATGTGAACATCTAGAAGTAAAACCAATCAGACAAGATGCACAACCTGAAATACACAGAGGAAGAAGTCTTTATAACATCTACACCATCTACAGCACTAGCACCACCTGTTTTCAGACCACAAACTATCCTCATGAAATCATCAAGAATGATTCTGAAACCCAAACAGCATGAGCGAGTGGATATGAGATATATATAAAAAATGGCTCCTATGATGCCTGCGTGTTTCTCCTCATGGTGACTCCCCGTCGGCCTGGTTCCGCTCAGGTGTGGTAGCGAGCAGCTCTCGTGTGACTCCGTGCTCGGGGTCCAGAGGGAGGTGACAGGAGTTTGGGGGGTGGCCGTTACAAAATATGAATGCAGGGACGAAGAGGAGGAGGAGGAGGAGGAGGAGGGAGGGGCTGTTCGGCTGTCCCCTACTCATGCACCAAGGTCTCAAACTCTGGAAGAGAAAAGTTAAAATGCTGAATGTGCAAAAGTTATAGGACAGAATCGACAGATAAAAGGAGAATGATGGAAATATTCTTTATTTCTATATTGTTAATGAATTCAATAAGTAGAAAAAAAGGCCTTTTGACTTACACCTGAAATAGCTCAGGTGTAAATAATAGCATAATGCACAGGGAAGCCAACGCCTCCTCCATGTTAGTGGATGGGACATGGATCAAGCTAAAAAGTCAAAGTACCCACAAGGTATTTTTTAACAACTCACTGATATATGTTCAAACATGAATTTTTTCCTGAAAGTTTGGTTTTAATAAGTTATTTGATGCTATAAAAACAAGATTTCTGGATCGTGGGCCAAGCCATTGGTTTGCACAGTAGCCTGGAAGCACCGGAATGGAATGCAGCCGTGTCAAAATGTCTCTTAAAATGGTGTTCTGCCCAAAAACGATTACAAAACACGGTTATGAGCCACACTGTTGCACTTCTTACTAAACACACTGTACTTCATTTTTCTTCAGTCGCTCAGACACGGTCCTGCTGCTCTGGATATCTACTGGATCGCTGAATATTTATAAATTTGCGTCTAACAGATGCTCAGCTTATTTCTCTTTGACCACTGTTTGCAAAGTATTAAGAGATGCACTCCTGACTTCTGTTCCCAGGCAACTTCCTGACAAGCTGAAGTAAGTTAACTCCTCTGAACACGTAAACTATGATTCACGTTTTTGAGATTGTGTTTTTTGTACAAAACATTATTACTTATTTACACAGTTGAAATTTTGCTGAAATCTTAAGTTTGATTCTCCTTTGCTGCAGAAATACAAGTCAAAATGTTGCTATCTCCTTCCACTCCGGTTTCTACCTTTTCTTTAATCATAAAATATTTCATAAGCAACTTCCTCTCACCGTCGATGCCGATCTTGCCGTCTCCGTCCTTGTCTGCTGCTTTGAGGAATTCTCTTGTCTCTGCGTCAGTCAGATCTCTGCCCTCCTTGGCAAAGCCCTTCAGTACATACCTGCAGAGAATCATCCCTCACGGTGTTCAGTGAAAACATGACAGACTCCAGACTCCACACAACCTACTGTTTATCTGCCTGTAGCCTTGTTGCTGTGTGTGTGTTTGTGTATTTCTGGGTTTTTGTGAATCCCTCACTTGAGCTCTTCCTCTTCGATGAACCCGCTGCCGTCCACGTCCAGGACCCGGAAGACCTTCTTGACGTTTTCGGCCGTCATGGCCCTCATCCCGACCATTTCAAAGAACTTTCTTGGATCAAATGTTTCTCCTTCAAGAGGCAAAAAGAGCAACGTTACAAAGAGTGAAATCATATCCAGCTGTAGTTCTACACATTCAGAGCAGGATGGTGTGTGATTATGTGGATTGAACAACGTGTCACTTCTCTGTGTCTGCTGAGAACGTGAACGTCAAATCTGCGACGGTTACAGACCTTCGAAGGCTTGAAGAGCTTTCTTGATCTCCTCAGCTTTCAACAGATCTGTCATCGTCATTTTGTCAGCTGGAGAGAAGGAGAGACGGAGACGGAGACGGAGGGTAAGAAATGACAGGAGGAGAATATTTCAAAGAGATGGGAGCACGGGAGGTGGAGGGTTTGGTAACTGATCCACTTTATTATGCAAGTTGTAACCACACGAGCACAAATGATTTACTTCTTCAATGTGAACTCTCTCTCGAAACTTCTGGTTGTCTCATTTATACATAAACACACAAGGTGCTGTCAGTGTGATGGACAAACAGTGTTGAACTCCACCTCCGCTGTACAACATACTGAATTTCAACATTAAGGCGTAAAACAATTCCTTTTTATTTGTATAGCACCAAATCACAACATACAGTATCTAAAGGTACATAAATAATAAGGTCAAGTCCGTACTAAATTATATAGAAACCCAACATCTCCCACAATCAGCAAGCATTGGTGAACAATGTACAGTTAAAGAGCTGCGACCTCAACACAAACTACTGAAAAGGGATTTATCTCCTAAAATATCAAATTCCCTCAAATTTTGTAAGTCCGTCAATAATGCAAATGTATGACTTTAGTATCTCTTCACTGCTTTACAACACTTCTATGTTGTCTTCCTGAATGTATTGTATGATTTGTGTGTGATAACCTTTAACCTTTCCAGTGAAAATGTTAAAATGTGACATGAATTTTCCCTAAGGGCTGAAAACAGCATGTGCCCTTGGCTGCAGTTCACAGCAGCAGCCTGCGGGGGTCAGTAGGTGTCACAGCTGAGCTGGAGTCTCTCAGGCTTGTTGTGTTTCAGTTGTCAAGACATTGACGAATGTGTTTGTGTCTAAAAGGGACCTGAGCTCAATCGTGTGTGTTGTATTTGTGAGTGTGTGCACGTGTGTAAATGTGCCGTGCACAGGATAAGAGCCTGGCAGAGCCCGGTGGGGTAGTTTCAATGGTTCCCCTCCAGGCTGCGCTGTGTTGATCCCTTAAAAATACTCCACCTTCCTAAGTAAAGGACAAGTGACAGTCATCCCTTTCTTTTCTGTACTTGACACCACAGGTCACATTCACACAGTCACACTGCACCACTCACACATTCTCACATACCTCTGTCAATCACACACTTTCACATGCAGTCTGAAGGAGCCGGGGATCGAACAACCGACCTTCTGATTCGACCTGCTCTCTGTCCCGAGTCACAGCTCCTCTCCACCTTTTACAGTCGGACTTTCGGAGTCGAAAGGCAATTAGAGAAAATCGATTCGTGCTGAGCTGTTAAAACATTTCCACTGATGAGATAATATCTAATGAACAAATCAACGTAATGTCTCAAACTAACGTGTTTAAGTCTCAGGTCTTCGTACTTTGGTTTGGTCGAGACAGACAAACTGTGGTTCGTCTTCTGCGGCAAGTCGAAGTGTCCCTGAGCCTCTTCCATCGAGCAGCGTATACACATGACCACTATGAGGTTATACTCCAGCTCCACTGAGACTCCGAGTCTTTGTCTTTTCATTTGCTTTAAAAAACGAGCCCAGAATTTGCATCGTAAAGAGTTTCCTCAGTCGTGCACTCTCAGTCAACTTTCCCTGAAGGAGGCAAGAGTTTAATATTTTGAAGCGTGTGTCAACACGGTTTCAGATCAGAAGGAAATCGTTAGAGATTGAAACTCTGGTAAAAACACAGCGAGCAGTGAGTCACGACACAGCAAGTGTATTATTAACAAAGTATATTTTATTAACTCAGGTAATCTCACTCGGCATCTGGCCCTGGTGTTTTTCTTAAGAGCGGCCAATAGTGACAACATGGAAAAACATCTAGAATATGTCAAACTGTTAACTGCCACACAGCAAGAAGCCATTAGAGCAACACCTGCTCCCAACATGTTGTGTAACACAGACCCTGCAGAGAAGAAAACAGTAACACACAGCAGCATGAGAAGATCAACAGCAATATATATTTAACTTTGCAGAGTTTTCACCCCTGAGCGTTTGTTTGTTTGTAAGAGAAGACGCCACAAAAATTCCTGGACAGACAACAAGGACACTATAGGTGATGCTGAATGGGATGTTCTGTTTTTCACCATTTACTTTAGTAATATTCACGTTGATATATGCCTCAATATTTCAATTTACTTTTGTGTGAATGTGAATCAGCTTCTCGCAGAACATTCTCTCAGTTTTTCCTCCAAAATCACACGGCTACAAATATTTAATCACTCTGGTTTAAATGTTTATAAAACTAACAAAAGGTATTTTACACACAGTTGCAGGATGGATGGATGGATGGATGGATGGATGGATGGATGGATGGATGGATGGATGGATGGATGGGATGGATGGATGGATGGATGGATGGATGGATGGATGGATGGATGGATGGATGGATGGATGGATGGATGGGTGGATGGATGGATGGATGGGTGTGGATGGATGGATGGATGGATGGATGGGTGGATGGATGGATGGATGGATGGATGGATGGATGGATGGATGGATGCCCCAGAGAGGTGACACACAGGGCAGGAGGAGGAGTGACGGAGGTAAGACGAGCACGTTGGGCAGGAGGTCACAATAAGACTTTTATAGCCCTTCACCCACCACCTCTTCCCCTCCTCTCAGTATTCTCTCCATCTTGTTTCTTTCTTTCTTTCTTTCTCTGCAGCGCTAACAAATCACCCACAGGCCTGTTAATAACACCGCTCTATCTAACTGCCCCCTTATCTCCACCCAGGTCTTCTCTCTCTCTCCGTTCTCTGCACGACCCCTCTTCTTCTTCTTCTTCTTCTTCTTTATTTATTTTTACGCACATCCGTCCTTCTTGCTCTTATCTGCTCTGATTTATTCGGTAATCTCCCCGTTATGGAGCCTGTGTCTTCACTCTGCCACAGTTGTCACTTTCAAATAAGTTTAGAGAAGCCTGGTCCCAGATAAGGAGGAAGAACCATTGAGGCTGACAGGTCGGTGCTGCTGTTTGTCCTGTTTGATTTATTCATTTAATTTGTTTTAAATTCTTAAATTCTTTTTTTTAATATTTAAATATTGACCCGAGGTGAGAATGTGAGAGTGAGTGGTTGTTTGTCTCCGTTTGTTGAAGCAGTACAGATAATGGACGGCTGAAATAAATAAATAAAATATCTGAATTTACAGATTCATTGACACATGCAGGCTACTGAGCATCTACACATAAGCCTGTGCATTAAGGAGAGGAACTGAATATTTCGACCTGTCAATCTAAGAAACAATTACTTTTGATTCTATTAAGTTTAAAATTGAAAAGGAACCAATGTTCCTCTGTTTTAGTTCAGCTGCGATCCAGTTGATCGGTTGTTTAAACAGAGCGCCAAACAACCGACGGACAAAGTTGACAGAGAACTGAGAACAGTATCAACTTCCTGAAGATCCTGTGGGGTGTCAGAAAGACAGCAGGAGAGCAGGACGCTGCTTCTGAGGTCGTACGTCCTCATCTCTTTGTCTTTCACCTCAAACAACCTCGTCTTTCATCTAATCCCTTTGCTAATTCCCCCTTCACGTCTCCTCCTCCTCCTCCTCCACTTTCACTTAAATCTTAACCCCAACGACAAATTGCTCCTTCCTCTCTGCGTTGGTCTTATCACCCATCGATCTCCATCCTGTGAGAGCCCTGACAGCCTGTGTCTCTGTCTGACTCTTATCTTTTGTGAGGTGATGTCGTGAATCATCTTGCTTCCAGTCAGAGAGATGAATGAAACTATGATCGGTGCACGTGTGAGCGATATGAGCCGTTACAAAGCTGCAGCCAGTTAAAGTAAAGGACATGAGATATATTTTACTTATTAAAACCCGCACTTGACTTTTTAAAGCTCTGGATACTGTTCAGCACCTTTGAGTTGATTTTGGCAGTTTCTGTTTTTTACGTTTTCAACCGTAAAACTTTAATTCAACGTCAAATTTTTTTGAAATGCTGGAGGATTTTTATCTGATGGAGTCATAAAACTAAACCAAACGAGATAATTTTATACACTGGTCTAGAAACTGTTCAGCAATGAAAAGTCTTTCCCATTGGAAATAGAAATTTGACCTCCCTGCTTTGGACTCTTGAAACAAGTCCTCACATTAAAATGCCAAAAGAAATGTTTGCTTATCTTATATTTGTTGACATGGGACTATATAACTATAACTGTAATTAGACTTCAGCCAAAGAATTTCCAATATAGGGGGAGTTTCCATTCCCAGAACTTCTGGGTATCATAGGGGGCGCTCACGAGCTAGTTCAAAATTAATTGGGACCTTCGGAGTGGTAGCCCCAAAACATGAAGAATTTGAGATGTGTTCCAACATCTTGTGTTGTGAGGCGGTCATGACCTTGACTTTGACCTTTGACCACCCGAATCTAATCAGTTTACCCGTGAGTCCAAATGAACGTTTGTACCAAATCTGAAGAAATTCCCTTGAGGTTTTCCTGAGATGTTGAGTTCAGAAGTCCAAAAAGATGTTTCATGAGGCCAACGGGACCTGGACCACCAAATTCTCTTTCATCTTTGAGTGCAAGTGATCGTTTGTACCAATTTGAAAGGTTCCCTGAAGGCGTTTATGAGATATCAGGTTCAAAATAGCAGGACGGACAGAACATCAACTTAAACGTACGTACAAACGCACGGACAAGCAGAAAACATTCAGCCTCTGGTCGCTGTCGTCGGTGCGGAGGCATAAAAACGAAACAAATTGCTCTTCTCTGCCTCTTCATGCCCTGAGCTGACCCTCTGTTCTCTCAGCGTCCTGAGCTCTTTCTCCTCTATTTCAATTTCTCCTCATCAGCACTCTCCAGCTTTTGTATAACAATGATGGAGGGAGGAGAGGGAGGTGGGGAGAAGATGGAGAGATGCAGAAATACATATGGATGTGATTATTTCAATGAAATGCTGAAATAATTGAGGAGAGTCGAGTCGGGAGTTTGTCAAGGACGAGACGGAGTCAGGCTGAGACCGTTATCAGGGATAATGAAGGAGTCACAATGTGATTCACATTAGCGAGAGCAGGATAAATAAAGGTGAGACGACGGAGGACGGAGAGAGAATCAGAAAACGTGCTGTCGCTCGTACTTATTTGATCTTTTAATGTCGTGGTGAACAGCTATAAAAACTCTGAAATGATAAAAACAGCCATAAACTCTCAAATGAAAAATTAAAGACACAGTGCAAAGGCAAAAACATTTAAATTGATGGTTATTGTCGACAGTTGATGAATAAACATATATTAGATAAACATTGATTTAAATGAAAATTGTGAGGGAGTGAGAGAGAGAGTGACACCGAAAGAGTGAGAGTAGCTAACGATGTAGCTGTAAGAGCGGATACACAGTTACTGCTGTTACATTAAGTTATATCACGAGGGTAACATGCAATAAACTGTAAACAAACACACACACACACATACACACACACATGCACGCACACACACACACACACAGACACACACATGCACGCCATCTTAAATTCATATACAGAGTCACACACACTCTTGTTGAAATCCAACAGACTCCAGCAGCTGAACTGAGCTCGAAGATAAATACAGAAAAATGTTTCTGGCTTTCATGGCTGGTGTTGTTCTGTTTTATGAGCAGCGTTACAAAGGATCCATCTCAGGCTGCATGGAAATAGACATGGGGTCGATATGTGCACACACACACACACACACACACACACACACACACGCACACACACACAGCCTCTTCTTTGCAGCGTCATGCTCTACTGCACTTCTTCTTGCACAGTCACACACGTTTCACAGTCTTTACACAACAAACACATATTTAAAATCTCTTTCCACGTCTCTTTTCTCTGCTCGTTAAATCCTCGTTAAAACACTTTGTTCTCACTGAAACTCACGTTCAACAGTGAACGTGAACCTCAACCCACTTTGTTTGATTTATTGGAGCTTGTGACATTCACCCCTGTCAGTCTGTGGAGACGTAGCCTCCAGGCGCTGTAATTACCAAGCAAACAAAAGGAAAACGTGTAGCGTGAGAGCTGAGGGTTGTTTTTTCTTTGTAGTGGTTCATCGAGCCTGAACGATGAATGTGACGTGTTGACATAAAGTACAAACGAACCCGCTGCTGTTCAGAGAGATATACGATAGATTAGAAAATATAAACACAGAACTACAAGTTTATCTTGAGCTTAAAGCAGCTCTGTGTTACTTTTACTGATCAGCAGCGCCCTCTGCAGTCACATGTGGGGATTTATTCTGTAGGGTTCTATGATGAAGTGGTTTTCATGTAGAGAAAAAACTAAGATTATTAAAACCACTGAACTGAAACACAACTGAACTCTGGACATTACCCATGATCCTCTGCTTCCTGAACCAGAAGAGCTGGGGCTGCAACAAATCCACCAAACTCTGTTTAGAATTCTTCACATTTTAAAAGTTTCCTGCTGAATATTGGAGATAAACTCTGGTTTTTAATAACTTCCGAGGCTTTTTAACTGATCCACAGTTCAGCTTCACTCTTCAACCTGCTGGAGCTGATTGTGACAGTTGAAGCTGAGATCGAACAAACTCACCAGAGTTACTTAGAACAGACGTCCAGGGAGTGAAGGAGGAAACTTTCTCCATGTTCACAGTCACTGAAACATCCAACTACTTTTCAAAGCTGCTGTTTTAAGATTAAAAACCAAGTTGCATTGTCCTGCATCGAGACCAATAAATAATAAATCTATTATTTCTGTCTCTGAAATTGAGTTAAATTAAAATCAAAGGTGCTTTATTGACATGAAAGTTTCATGAAACGACAAACTAAAGACTAAAGTATCAGAATTAACAGAGATAACAGAGAAAACTATTAAACAACATTAGATCAATTAATCCTATTTGTTTATTCTGTCTGTGTGTGTGTGTGTGTGTGTGTGTGTGTGTGTGTGTGTGTGTGTGTGTGTGTGTGTGTGTGTGTGTGTGTGTGTGTGTGTGTGTGTGTGTGTGTTCCTCTGGTTGCGTCATGCAGATAAGGCAGCACAATCCGCCCTGTCTCTTTTCCCTATCTGAGTATTTCTCATTTTGTGGTGTCGTTAGCTTATATAACTTTGGATTTATTATCATTAGTTTAAGTAAATGCTCCTTGTTGCATTAAATGATTTACAGGGGCAAGTGTGTCTCTGTCTCAACCACACCCGTCCACCAGGGACGTCACATGCTCGTCACTGTGCCTCTGATTTCTATCTTTATTTGTGGAATTTAATCTACTTAATCTACTTTAATCTACTTTAATCTACTTTGGCCTCTAGGTTTTTTCTTTCCTGCATGTGTCAAATATGTTTGTGTTATAATGTGAGGACTCTGACAGAGGGGACTCGTCTCTGGGCTCAGCTCTGTGGCTTTGTGGTGTCTCTGGATTTGAGGACGTCCAAGGTGCTGAATTTGGGGTATTTCAAAAATGTAATTACTCTTTTCTTTCTTTTCTTTCTCCCCCCCTTTCTGTGTGTGTGTGTGTGTGTGTGTGTGTGTGTGTGTGTGAGTGTGTGTGTGTGAGTAATGCTTTTGATTTGGAGAACGTGTACTTTCTTCTCTCGGTGAGATAAGGAGTGAGAGAGGAAAGTAAAGAATGTCTTGTCACAGTGCAAAGAAAGAGTCGACATTGACCAAATAGGTGGAGGAGAAAGTTTCTCTCTGAGCAAACTTCAGTGGATAAACACAACAATAGGTTTTTCCAGTGAAGAGCTTGTTCATGAGAATCCATGTGAATTCATTATCAGAAATTAATCAGTAAAATGATGCAACTTGCAGCTGATGCTTTGTGTGACGGCAGCGAGTGAACTCTCACCTGGTGGAAGGGAGAACAGGTGGAACGAGACGCTGGAGTCACGCACCTCAGATTTAATCATTTTATAAAATTGACTTAATCCAAACTTTTATAACGTTTAGCAAAAACCTAAAAGACGTTTTGGATTAAAACAGAATGTCTGTGTCTTGTTTTATTCATGAGCAGATGATTCTCGTCGTGACTGATCCACAGAGAACCGTCAAAAAACTAATATTTAGCCTCTCTCATTCTTTATCGCGTCCTTTAGGCTTCTGTTCCATCTTTATTATTTACTTGTGGTCTCATTGCTCTGTTTCTAGATGCAGCAGCTCTTATTAATTCACTGTGCACCCCCACAAACAGCAGACACACACACAGTTAGAGAGCAGCAGGACAGCATGACGATGACAATTCAGCATCACCAGTGGGATATTTCCCCGTGGACGAGTTTCTGCAAACTACAACACAGCTACAAGGAGAATGAATATGACAGAAACTATCTTTAAGAAGTATTGACCTAATGTGTACTTCTGCTTTTTACTTTGGTCCATGTCATTTTCTCAAATATTGCACAAGCTGGGTTTATGACCAAATCTGCAGCCAGCCACCAGGGGGCGATCATAACACTTAATGAGGTGTCATGTCCTCCATCTTTGTTTAAAATCCACTCTGCAGACACATGATGGGAACCAAAGGTTTTGTATTTTTAAAAACAGATTTTAACGAATTCCCGGCAGATGATATTTGCCTCACATCAAAGCAGGTGAATTAAACCCGTTAACTTCCTTTCTTTCTTTGTTTAATGAAGACAAAGTTTATTATTATCGTACAAGAACAAAGGGTGCACACCGATAATAATAAAATGTGATGAAATGATATGTTGTATTTTGAATTTGCTGAACTGATCCTTTATGTGCAACCAGCTCTGCTCCCAGTAAAACTACAGGCACCATCATGGACTGAACTTCAACGCTCTTAACTGAGCAATATTCACTGAGCAATACTCATCTGTCGGTGCAATATCAATGGTTTATATTACTTTAATTCCGTTCATATTTGTAATATTTTGTATATTCCTAACCCTTAAGTATTGCATTTGACTTATTATTACTTATTGATGCCTATTTTGACTCTTGCTGCTGTAACACTGCACTTTTCCTCTTTGTGGGACAAATAACGGATTATCTTATCTAATCTTATCTAATCTTATCTTCTCTTATCTAATCTTATCTTCTCTTATCTTCTCTTATTTTCTTATCTAATCTTATCTCTTATCTTCTTATCTTCTCTTATCTTCTCTTATTTTATCTTATCTTCTCTTATCTTCTCTTATCTAATCTTATCTTCTCTTATCTTCTCTTATTTTATCTTATCTTAACCCAACTATCATTGTCATCTAACATTTCTTATATCTACATTGTACCATCCCAGCCTCGGGGGTCATGTGCTCTCTCTGCTTCCTCTGCTCTTATTCTGGAGCTCTCTCTCTTCCTGCTGCACGTTTCCTCTGTGTTGCGCCTGTTCTGCAGCTTTGCAGGTTTCAGTCCGCAGCCTGAAACCTGCGCTAACAGACGCGTGTCTCCGCGCGCACAGCTCGAGCTCCACAGTTTGGGAGCAGTCACAGCTGCAGGTCTCATGATGCCTCTGCGGCAGCAGCTCCGGGACGAGAGGTGAGTGCGATGCACTGGATTCTCTGGTTCACCTGTGAACGAGCACTTTTACTTTTGTTTCTTCTGCACTCTTTTATTAAAACTTTAGGGAATCTGCTTTCAATCAAATGTTTGATGGTTGTTTTTGCTGCTTCTCATTTAGAAATGTAGTCTGTCCAACAAATGCACAGATAAACACAATTTATAGCCTACATTTATTTATTAAATAATAATAATAACTTTATTTGTAGAGCACTGGGTGCCAAAAAGTCAAAAAGTGCTTTACAACAAACAATATGAAATCCACAGACAATCAGACTTAATAACAATTAATAATAATAAAGATACAAATAATAAAATTAAATATATATATATATTTTTTAATCTTAAGAAGTTGGATAAAACAGGCTCTGCTCGTCTAATCTCTTCTCAGAAAAGACTCCATCTCCTCTGGTTTTCAGTCTTTAGACTTCAGAATGGATCTCAGGCTGCGTCCTGGCTGTGAGACAAAAGGTCTGAAACATAGGGAGGCGCCCGTCTGGCTTTAAAAGTAAATAAAAGAGTTTTTAAAATCAATCCTGGAACAAACAAACAGTGCAAGGACACTTCTGAGTAAGACCAATATAAAGGGAGAGACAGTGGTCGAGGTGAGAGGCAACAAGGATGTGAATGAGTTCTCGGGAGATAAAAGATTTAACCTTGTTTCCTAAATGATAAAAAACACTATAGCTCAACTTTCTTAAAATAAGATAATCCCATAATAATCCTTTATTTATCCCCATGGGAGAAATGTGTGTATTACAGCAGCTCCTGTAGAATAAACACTTATAACTAAATAAAACTATATCAGGACAGTTAGACACAAAACAGAGCCAGTGGTGTGAATTAGGGATGCACCGATATGGAAATTCTTGGCCGATACCGATATTTAAAACAACAATCTAGCCGATAGCCGATGAACCGCACAAAGGTTTAACAGGGGGGGGATGGGAGGCGCCTGGCTTTCCTTGGCTTCAGCGCCCGGTGTAAACCCGGCGTCAGTGTACCATAATCTGGATGCCAGATTGGCAGGCTGCAGAAAACATACCAATGAACATCGGCCAATGTTATCGGTGAAAGTCAAGTTTATTACCGATACGCCGATGGCAGTAAACGAGGCGAATATCGGCCGCTACCGATATACGGCCGATACATCGGTGCACCACTAGTGTGAATCCATCTCAAAGTGGTGATAGAAGAAGTTTGATTTCCAGGAGCTTTGCACTGATGAAGTTAGAGATTTTAACTGATTAAAGTTTGTATTTTATTTACCAGTGTAAAATAAATAAAACCATTGTATGTTTGTGTTCCTCAGTGACTTCGACCAGCTGCCGGACGACGTCCCCATCAGCGCCACCATCGCTGATATCGAGGAGAAAAAAGGCTTCATCGACTACTTTGTGCGTCTGGAATCAACCACAAACTTCTACCGGAGTGTCGGGGACGAGTGTAATTCTCATTTTCGTCCCCTTTGTCGTCTTCCAGAGATTTGTGATTGAGGTGAAGACGAAAGGAGCAAGCAAGTATCTGATCTACAGGAGATACCGAGAGTTTTTCAACCTGCACCAGGTGCTGGAGGCCAGATACTCGCCTGAAGTCCCAGACAAACCTGGACCCAACACCATCATCCTGCCGTCTCTTCCAGGTGAGTGTGTGTCCAGCTGATGACTGCACACACACACACACACACACACACACACACACACACACACACACACACACACACACACACACACACACACACACACACACACACACTCACACACACACACACACACACACACACACACACACACACACACTCACACACAGTCACAATATTCAACCCGGTGTCTGGTTTCACATTGTTCAAATACTGTACATGTTTGTTTCTTGAACAGACGGTTCAAAGAGGAGTTCTTCATCATGATGTGTGATTCTGGATTCTGTCCTTTCAGATCTGACAGGAAATCTCTCACCTGAACTTTGTGTGAACACAGTCTCCGATTTCAAATGTTTTTATTCTCCTAGCAACATGACATGTGCCCGAGGCTTCAGAGTTTTAAACAAATAATGAGATAAAGATAAATATTTGCTCTAAAAGTCTGGACATAAGTGAAAATCTGCGACTCTGATTGGAATCTACCATGAGCAGGGTGTTTTAGTGTTTTAGACATTGTTAAATAAAGATGGACGCCTCCCCGAAAGTGAAGCCAAAGTGCCTCAATCGCCTCCTGGTGGCTGGCTGCAGTATAGCTAATAAACGTTTCTCTGCGGGACCTCGATACCGAAGCTCCGTCCCCCGATGGCCTCCGGTGCAAGATGGTTGCGCCTGTTGGGATATTTTTGCTTCATAATTGCAGAGTAGGTGGCAGTGGAGATGAGTCATCCATCTTTATTTACAGTCTATGGCTGTAAAATGTCAGATGTGCCTGTGTTTGGATTCTGAGGTTGTATTGTAACATATCACCGAGGTGATGGGATGGCATCATGCTCTGTTTCGACCAATCAGGAACACGCCAGCACACTTCCTGTTCTTGTTTAATGAAGCAACACTCGTCCACCGACTCACACACTTGCACAACGTTGAGCCATTTCCTGTCTGAACTCTGTGGTCGTTCTGATTCTGATGAAAGTGACTGGCTCACATGTCCAGTAAATTCCAATAAAGCTGTTTTTTTTATATATTAATAATAATAATGATAATAGTTCCATTGCATTGATCATTTAGATCCTTGATTGAAAACATTGTTATTGAGTTTAGAGACTGTAGTTGTGAGTGAGCGACTCCTCTGTCGTGTCACAGTGATCTCGTGGAGGCTCAGCTGCTGATTGACTGCAGAGTGAAAACTGTTCTTTGCTGCAGCGTTTCTGCCGAATCAGTGTCAGTATGCAAACTCACTCCGCTCCGCTTCGTGCACACGGAGAGGAACCGACTGGGTGTGTGGTGACAGCTGTTCTCCCGCGTGGCAGAAGAACTGAAACCCCTCTGAACGTGCTTTACGTAAAAGTAAATCCACTGTGTTGGACATAGAGTTTTATCATAAATCCTCCTCCCTCCTCTTTTGTGTCTCGGAGTTTTCACAGGATTTAGATGTGATGGATGTGCTTGATAATCCCAAAACACTGTAGTTGTAGTTGAAATAAGTTTAATCATTTAATTACTGTCGCAGCTCTTCACAGATCCGATTACAATTTCACCCAATTTCATTCCAGACCCGCTCCTCCACGAATCCTGCTCTGTTCAAGCCACAGGGGAAACGTGACGGCTTGTTTCAGGCACATGTTTCTGCATCGTAATGTGAAGCTTGAGATCTAAAGGCTGAGATATCATCTATCTGAAGGTGCAACGAAATATTAATCAAATTTAATTATAATAAGTTTGATGAGTTAGTGTTCACACCTCAACAAATGTGCAAACGTCCCTCTGTTAACCTCAGTGAACATTTATATCCCTTTTTATCTATGTTGTCAAAACCTTTTTAGCAAAAAAACTTCTTCCCCTCCTGCTCACGGCCATAACCTTTGACTTATGATTCCACTCTGGGTCGACTCTTTCTCCGATGACGTGTCGAGCTGCAGGATCTCTACAGATTGAACCATAAGGGAATTTATAGTCAGCGGTGCCTTTTTTTACTAAAGAGAAAACCATGATTTGTAGAAAATCCAGAACAATAAACTGTTTCAAAAGCTGAAATATACGTTTTACTGGGAACAGCGATGCAGCGTAAAAGTTGCAGGATGACAAGGAGTTGAGTTGCATGAAGAGAAAAAAGTGAATCAGAAAGTGACAGAATGAAGAAATACAAGCATCGGTGCACGTCTGGACTTTTAACGGGCGAAGGTCCAGGGAATAAAAGTCATTGGCCCGTGCAAGGGGGCTGTTGTTAAAGAAGATTAAGAGGTGGGAGGACGCGTCTCCAGCCACAAGCAAACAGGAACTTTAAATTAGAACCAGTCACTGAGTGCGACAACCAGTCAGAGGCTGAAGGGTCCCATTTAAAACTCAGGCTGCAAACATCAGACCAGAATCCAGCCGTTAATTCCCTTCAGGTGATAAATCCAGTCACTGTGCGACAGTTTATCTGTGAAGAGGATTCTTACATTGTTTCAGTTTTAGTTTGAGCCCCTTAAGTTTTTTTTAATTCATTGCTTCCTTCTTAAGTCTGGATTTCCATTAGAATTAGGATCAAGTCACTTCAGATGTACGAGATTTTCACTTGACGATATTCAGGCGTCGGCCGTGTTTGTGCTCGTCCGCTCAGCGGCTCTGGTTTTATTCTGCAGCTCCTTGTTTCCCCATGAGTCCGTCTGTCGAGGAGCCGCCGTCAGTTTTGATTATCAGAGCCTGGAAACCAACCTCTGCACCAATAAAGGGCCTGGAGGCTTTGAATGGGAGGCTCGGACCATTGATTTGGGAGGGATGAGGACAGTGTGTGTGTGTGTGTTAGCATCTGTAAACCTGCTGGTTCCCTGAAGTCTGAATATCTATGTTATTTAGTCTCTTTGTCCGTTTGTTGGTTGGTTTGTGCACTTGTGAGCAAGATCTCACAAAGAAGTAATAAACCGATTTCCTTGAAACTCGGGGGAAGGATGGGACACGGGCCAAGAAGGAACTCTTTTAGTTTGGGCTCAGATCCCAACAAGGGGGAAGATCCAGGAATTTCTTTTATCACTTACTTTAACGACATGCGAGATAGGACGTTATTCATCAACCGCACGTCGGGACCCAGAAGACAACACAGCCGATCTTGTGTGTCCCCGAGTTTCACAGCAGCCTCATCGCTCTTATCTTCACGCTGCACCTGTGGTGAACTGAGGATCCGATAAAACAAGGCTCCTGCTGTTCCCTGACCTCTTCTCCCTGCTCCCGTCCCGTCCTGCACGTCTCTTCCTCCATCTCAGGTTTATTTGCTCTGCATCAGGGTAAAGGTTTCGAATGAGTCACATTCTTGGCAGGTGCTTCAACCGGCGCTCAGCGGAGGGTTCGACGTGTAGAGTGCGAGTTGCAGAATTTGCAAAAATGCATTTGAAGTGAAGGTCAAGATGAAATGTAAAATGCCTATTAGAGAATGCGGCTGTTTGTCCGCATCAATATATGAAATAACCTTTATTTAAGGGTAATATAACAGAATACCAATATGTATTTACGGAAAATCCTCCAATTTATGTTTCTCCAATATCATGTATTTCATATATTAATCTCACCTTCCACCTTTTCTGAATTTTAGGCCTTAAAAAGTCGTAAATGCATTAAATATGTTAAATTCTTAATCAAGTTGACGTTCATTCAACACTTATTCTGTTATATTTGTTGACATTTTGCAGAGTGCATAGTTTTTAATGTTTCTGTGTATTGTAGTTCTTTCTGAAGGATACAGATAGTGGCACGGTTTCATAAAAACGACAGATACCTTCTGTCTCCGTAAGTAGTTTGATAGATAACATGGTGTTTTCAGGGGTTTTCTCTACTGAGCTACTTCCCCTTATCTTTAATTATGGGGACGTGTAAGTAATTCTGACTCTGATATCCCTTTATATAAGTTGTACTTGACATAAATCTTAAATTTCATTCATTACTTCTTAAAAAGTCTGAAATTCAACTTATTGAAACCTGCAGAAACTCTGTTATTTGCACCACTGTTACATGTGTAGTGTATAAAATAGTTTATTTTATTACAGAGATGGATCTTACTCTTAAGTCACATGTTATATATGCAGACACGTGTCTTTTATTGTGAAATTAACAGGAACGTCCTCATTGGATGTAATTCTGTGTCCCTCATCGTCTCTCGCTATATTGGGAAAGTTCTATTTTGCTACAAACTCTGATTTAGCATCTGCCGCTGAGGAGTTTGCTGGATAATATTAGATCTGATGGGTTTAATTGCACTGACAGATCTCATCAGGATGAAAAGGGAAAAGACAGACGTGTCGGGTGGGAGCAGAAAAAATAAATGATGGAAAAGTATATTTTTTGATTAATGAGAAACACCTAATAGAGAGAATATCTTTCTTTCATTTTTTGCTTTATCTATTTCGCAGTCTTTTTATTTTTTTTATTCATGAGTCACCTGAATATTGTCTGGACCAGATCCATCACACGTCCTACAGTAGGAAACAGAAATAGAAACAGCTGTGTGATAGATCCAAGGTCAAAGGGACATGTATCCATCGAGGCTCGGGGAGATGAAGAGAAGTGAGTGAATGATTCATCAGGAGAGCGAGTGAATGGGTGGATTTCTGTCTCCGAGTGGTTGAGTGAGTTATCGTGCTGAAGAGTGAGTGAGATGAGAGGAACTGAGGGGAGGAGAGCGAGAGCTGCATATTGTTGGGGGTCATTAAGACTGTGCTAAATCTGATTTAACAGCGGCGCTGGATGGACTCGGATGATTTGTGGGACGGGGCTGATTTACAGCGTTTGGACTTTTGTGCTTCTTAATTTCCGACTGGACTTGGTGCGACAGTCAGGATGGAGGTCGACACGTTTCAGGAAAAGATGTTTTTCACTTTGAAAAAATGCCAATTACTCCAGATGGTGCTGTGATAGATTGTAACACCAGGGAACTAACACCAGGGAACTAACACCAGGGAACTAACACCAGGCCCACATGCATAAATGTGTAGATGCCAGATTAGTTTGTATAAAATACAAGTTCTTTAGGACTCATCAGCCAAAGTATGATAGTATCCAAACTATAGTTTTAAATAGAGACACATCCTCCTCTTCCTCCCCCTTATACAGAAATGAGGCCGAAATAACCTGGATTCAAACGCTGCCATCTTGTGCATTTTGCAGCCGATAACATCTGGAGTCGGTCTCATCCGTCAATCGTGACGTTTCACCCCCATAAAAAACCAAACCTACTGGAGAAGTAAGCACTTGAACAAACACCAGTGGCATAAGAACTATAACCTAAACAGACAGAAACCATGTTTGAGTTTTAGTTTGGTCCATGTCCCATCCACTAACATGGAGGAAGTGGGATGGATGACCTACACTGCAGCCGGCCACCAGGGGGCGATCGAGGCCTCACTACTGTCATCCATCTTGTTACAGTTGAAAGACTGAATCTGTGTGTTTTGCTGGATTTTCACTTTACAAACTAAAAACCAAACTGAAAAGGTCGTGAACTCTGGAAAATGACAAAAGCTAAATAAATAAAAAATAGTAACAAACAACAATCTTTGAAACAAGGTTTTGGGTTTGAAGGTGACCTGTGGAGTTTTCAAGTTTTCAGTGTCGCTCTGTGGATTCTTCCTCCTCCTCATGAGACATTTGCAAAACTTTTAAAATGCTTAAAATTCTTCACCTTCTCATTAGCAGATGTGTTGATTACTGTCTTTGTCGACACATTGATGAGCTTGAACTGTCAATCAACTAAAGGAATTCACTTCATGTGACATTGATGTACTGTACGTGCAGCCATGATGTTCACCCCCAGGGCATCTTTACGTTTCTTGTTCTTCCACTGAACCACGACACACAAACATCTGTTCATGGCAGTTGTGTGATCTCAGCCGTGATTGTGACTCGTGTGTGTGTGTGTGACCCTGTGTGGTTTTTATTCTTTCTGAACATGTTTCTCCTCAGGAAAAGTCTTCATGGGCGTCAAGCAGGACATCGCAGAGAGCAGAATCCCTGAGCTCAACACGTACATGAAGGTATTTACCTCCCTGTGAGTGTTAATGTTGCGCAGGGGAAGGAGGAGTCGGCCTCCTCTGCAGCGTGCGGCGCGGTAGCCTACAACTCGGTGGGCTGAACGATGCCGTAGGTGGATAAGCACTGACTCGGATATTTCAGCCGTGGTTTTGCAGATGGAGCTCAACGCGTAGGCGCAGCTGCTCCCTTCTCTTTGCTCTGCCCTGTGCCCACATCACGTCTGACTGACTGTAGTTGTGCGACTTTTGACATGTTGCAGCGTTGCTCCATCGCTAAAAACACCATCAGGTTCTCTCTCTCTCTCTCTCTCTCTCTCTCTCTCTCTCTCTCTCTCTCTCTCTCTCTCCCACTCACTCACTTCTTCTCCCCGCAACCTACGTGGTTTCTACTTTGCCACGCTCCCTCGCCTTCTCTCGCCTTGCACTTGTAATCACTCTCGCTTCGTCTCTTTCTCTCCCTCTCTTCTCATCAACTCCTTCCACGCTCTTTCTCCATCTCTTACTTCATCTCCACCTTTCTCACACTTCTTCCCTTCATCCACTCCTCTCCTCTTGTCCCAGGGGCTGCTGGGTCTGCCGACATGGTTCCTGCTGGAAGAGGCTCTCCGGATGTTTTTCTACCAGACGGAACTGGACAGCAAACATCAACCTCTGGCCCTGAGGCGTCTGCGTCCACAGACCCGCAAAGTGTAAGCCCCGCCCCCCCACAGCCCACCCTGCTGACAAGATAAAACAGAGTCGTGATGCTGAACTCCCTTCGAACCAATCATCAAAGAGCTCCTGATCTGTTTAGAGGTTAAAACCACCAGTTCCATCCTCGTGAATCTTTATTCAAACTATTGTGCGTCCATGTGAGACCCCTGGTTCTTTTAATATTTATATATAACAAAGAGTCGCCGCCTCGACTGTCTCCTCCTCACACGTCGCATCCTAAAAGAATTTAAGTCGCGAGGAAGCAATAGAGGAATGATACATAAATTTAGAACTGAGAAAAACCCCATTGAGCCTTATTGTCCTTGTTCTATTCTCTACTTCCTCTTTTATAACGACCGTTCCTGCTTCTGATTGGCTCATCTCCCTGTGGTCAGGTTACAGGCGATGTGGCGAAGGGGGATTCTCTCAACAGGATGTGATGCAAAGCCAGACTCCGGTTACTTCCTCTGCTCTTACACCTGACCTGCCTTTATTTAGACGGACAACATGAGGAACTGCGATGTTTCCTCTTTTTCTGTGTTGCGACATGTTTGATTCCCTCATCGCCCTAGAAACCACCTGCCTTTTGCAAGATATCGTAACTGTGATCTCCTGCGATTGAGAGTTTTATTGTCATTTGTCGCACTTGTTACAAAGCGATCCAAGTTGAATTTCCGTTCATACACCTCATTACCTCGTGGGAGCGACGCGATTATTGAGTTTCCTTTTTTGAATTATTGAATCACTGCACTTTTTAATATCAGAGTCGCCAGGAGACGGTTGTGATGGATGGCGATGGCGTGCATACAAAACACACAACTGTAGTACGACACATCCGTCTGTGATGAGTTTGAGGCAAAATAAAACACTGTGATCAGTTTGTCTTTCACGCGTGAAGAACACAGCAGGAGATTGTTCGGTTCAGACGCGTTAAAAGCATTTTAATTTACTAAAATCTGTTCTCTTACATCAATAACATTTTAAAATGCTTTTATTTTTATCTATATTCTCTGTAAAGCACTTTTGAGCTGCATTTACAGATCAAGTTTATTATTATTATAGCAATTATTATTTAAGAGATAATGCATTCTGTTATTAATTATACCTGCAGACGACGTTCACGTGTCTGACTCGTCTCTTCTCTGTTTTTTTCTTTTAGAAAAACAGTCAAACCAAAGATGGACCTCTTCTCCTCCCCGAGGGCAGAGGTATCTATGTGTGGTTAATCGTTCTTTCTTGTTGTTGTTGCTTTGGTAACGGTCTCCATGGCCACCCACAGAGCAACAACTCCTCAGTCTAACAACCACGCAGAATGCACCACATCACCCCGAGAAATACCGTATGATCCTGTCAACACACACACACACACACACACACACACACACACACACACACACACACACACACACACACACACACGTCCAAATCACTGCATTACTTTCTATTGACTGATGTGACAAATCAATAAGGACGGAGTTTAAAAGTGCCAAACTTCTTCTCCTCCCTCTTGCCTGTGACTCCGTTGACCTCATCAATAGTTCGGGCCTCGCTTCACTTCCTCTTTTAATTCCTGCATCCTTCTCTCCTTTCTTATTAGCCTCCCCCTCCCTCCCCCCCTCGCTTTACCTTCTCTCCCCCTTCATCCCCCTTTTTGTTTCAAACAACCCTTAAGCTTCACCTTCATTCCTTTTGCCTCTCCCCTCCCTCTGTCTCTTTTCAAGGTTGTGACCATCTCTCATCCATCTCTCCTCCTCCTCCTCCTCCTCCTCCTCCTCCTCCTCCTCCTCCTCCTCCGTCCTCTTCTTCACATCCTCTCATTTTTATTCCGTTCACACTCTGCACTCGAACACCATTATATAGGGGGTAAAAGAACAGTTTATATCCTGCAGGCGTTGCAGAAAGTTGTGCGTCAGTGTGTAGCTGCTGTGTTTCAGGAGCTCAGTGAGGTCAAGGGGTTGAAGTTTTAATGACCTGAAAGTTAAAGTTAAAGAAGCCTGTTATTCTAAGTACGATGGTTTGTACTCTTGTTGACACAATGCATCCCATAACCCTCCTTTTATACTAATTGTCAAACCCCAGAGCTCCAACCTTCAGTGAGTAGCAGCCAAAGAAGCCCCCCCCACTTAAGGCCTGCAACTCACAGGGGTCCTCACAAAGATAGAAGAACCAGAGCATGCACACGCTCTCCACAAACGCCTATTTTTAAATGGAATCAATACAGTTACACTTGTAGTGACTGTGTGTAATAATGTGTGTGTGGGAGTAATGATGTTGATGCTACTGTTTCATTTGATTTGCAGTTCGATGTGTTTAGTGTTTACGTTTTATTTGCATGTTTCTTTGTGGCACAGTTCATTTTAATTTTGGTCTCACACACTCACACATGGGGCTGATGCTTCCTGAAAGATTTATAAGCTCCATGTGTCAATCATCCCAGTTCCAAACGGATAGGTAGAGTCTCTGCACACTAATGATACCGTATTCAAATATGTGCCTGTGTCGTATCTTTAACACAAGTAAAATAAATCTGCCAGTGCAGCAGTATGTGTATGCAGAGTACTTCAACCTTTACCCAATGCAAAACAATCTTCTATGAGTCAATGGTTGAAATTAGTAAAATAAGGGTTATGTAATTGACAGGAAATTAATTCACAATTATTTTGTTAACTGGATAAACTGGAGATTTTTGCAGTTCAAGTGTTTGTGTGTGATGCACCTTTGTAAGTGGTTATGTTTACAGCCAGAACAAGCTGTACTATGAGTTGTTATCTGCAGGTGGTGTGTGTGTGTGTGTGTGTGTGTGTGTGTGTGTGTGTGTGTGTGTGTGTGTGTGTGTGTGTGTGTGTGTGTGTGTGTGTGTGTGTGTGTGTGTGTGTGTGTGTGTGTGTGTGTGTTTCTGCAGCTCCTGTGTGCTTTAGCCCCTTTACAAAACTTGTCCTAACCTTGCACTCTCAGCTGCACACAAACACACTGAATCCTCACTGCACACTTCACTGGTCTTTTTTTTTTTGCCAAACTAGTAGCAGCAACTCCATCTCACTCCGTCCTCCCCCTCTGCCTCCCCTCCCTCCCACACAGATGTAAAACATCGCTGCGCTCTACTCTACCAAACCTAGCAGCCTACTCAACATTTATTTTAGCTCCCTCTCTCCTCCTTAGAGGGAAAAATGAGCGCTCCTCTGTGCGTTTGTGTGTGTGTGTGTGTGTGTGTGACCCGCTGTGCAGGGAAGTGGCTGTACAACTCCGTCCAAACGCTGATCAATGGCCGGCCTGAGCCTGATGGATCGGAGGAGGAGGGCGCCGGCATTTGTCACAGACGAGCTGGTGCAAACGTTGGTGTTTACACTATGCAACACTTCATTCCACTCCACTTAGTATCAGCTCAGGCTCAACCCCGCAGCCTGCGATGAGTAATTGTTGACTTTGGCGCTATCGGTTTCCAACAAGGTCAATGGGAAGGCAGCTCTTGGTTAACAGAAGCTTTTAATGATGCCCACGCCCGAGGGGTAGCTTGTCTGATTTGTAAAGTGGGGCAAGAAAGACAAAGAAGCAGGAACAAACCGGAGATGTTCAGATACCGGTGTTCAGAATGAATTCAATCTATGGCGGTAACGTGGGCTGAATGTGCACATGCACGGATAACACTCTTATGCATATCAGATTCCAAGTGACAGGTAGCCAGACTGAAGAGAGAAAGAACTGCATCGGATGCCACAGCTGCAGCTGAAATATGAGGTCTGACTGTCTGCAGGGACAGTAACAACGTTATGGACCACAGCACGAGCATGTGGTGGCTGAGCCAGGCCAAACAACAACCGGGTTAAATAACGTTAAAAGTCCCGGTATCGCGTTGGGAAGGGACAATGAGATCATCTCTCACAGAAACAGCTTGAAGGAGAGAAAAGAGGCAGAGAGGTGAAAGGATTGAGTGAAAAAATGCACAAAACCCCATCAAATTAGAAATAAAAAATTAGAGGGGTGGTAGTCGACTGAGGCTCAGCTCCTTCTCTTTTGCAGTGAGAGCCATGAAAGCAGAAATTAGATCCTATTTTAGATAAAGACCTTTCCAAGATAAAGAAAATAAGATTAAATGAAGGTAGAGTACACCTCGTACTTCTCAATGGGAAGAGATACCACCTCAGAATCCAAATGTCCACTTGTAAGGTGTAAAGAAGTGAAATTATGCAGTAGAAGGTTCATTGTTGCAGCCATTGAGGTGAAATAACCACAGATTCAGGAAAGTTAATACGGGAGGTTCGATGAATATTTGAGACCAGCAGAGTCATGGCACTGATTATTAACAGTTTATGTCTGTGGCTAAGTTTACGATTAGAGCTTAAACATTGAATTTAAAAATGTAAAGATATCGTGTACTTACATTAATCAAAATGTTTCCAACAATGTTCAAACCCAGAGAAATGTCGCCTTTTAATTGCGTCACATCCACTTTACCTTTGGCTTTATTACGAACGACGTATGATGAAGGAAAACCACACAGCTAGCCAGTTAGCCAATCGGCTGTTTTCACCTTCCACTGTTTGTATTGGTAACTTCTAATGGATCATGATTAATCATTATCGTTTGCTGCGTAACATCAAGCTAGATATATCGTTATTGTTTTGATTGAGAGCCCCCTAGTGGCCGAAGTTATATTGTTATATTGCTATAACTTCAAATCGGAGCAAACGATGTACGACGAAGAAAAAACGGGAAAACTAAGTGACCCAAGAAGCTTATGGGACAAGAAGTGTTGAAGACAGAAATCCCCACGATCCCATGCTGCTTCACGATGTCATACATATTTTGTTATGATTACGATTGTGAGACACCTATTGGCCGAAGTTACATATCGTACGTTTAAATCAATGAAGCTGATTCGTCAGAAGGTTCCATGAGTCTACGAGATTCACTCTGCAGAACTTTAACGTAACAGCGGAGTCACAGTGAAAAACACAAATAAAAATCACCCAACTCTGCACTTGTACGATGTTTTGTAGCTTATTTTTCTCAGTGTCGCAGCTCATCACATGGTTCAGTGCTTCCAGCAGCAGCAGCAGCAGGCAGGTGTTTCCAGCTGAACCCATTAAACCCACTGCTACGCCACCTGTCAATCACCGAGCAGGAGACGGACACATTTAGCAGTAAAGAAAAGTGGAGCAACATGACAGACAGTTATTTTCAGAATGAGAGTTAATTTAGGACTTTGTCAGGCGGTCAGAATCTGTAACAAATGCAAAGTACAGTAAGTAATGGTGAGCCACATATACTCGTACTGTAAGAAGTAGGGGAACGTTTTAATTAGAATCTTTTTCTTGCTAAAGCCCAAATCCATCCCATTGTCGTGTAGCGTGACGGCTGAGAAGCAGGAGTGACCCACACGGAGGTTCACAACCTCTGCAGCTTGTGCTCATTCTCAGATCCATGTGTGTATTGTGATCCTTCTCTCCGGGCTTTCGAGGAACTGGGCCAGCTACTTAAAATATGACACTTTTAACGTCAGGAGGAGGAGAGAGAGAGAGAGAGAGAGAGAGAGAGAGAGAGAGAGAGAGATAGAGAGAGAGAGAGAAAGCCCTCAAATCTCATCTCCTCCTCCCTGTTGCCAGAGTAATGAGCTGCAGGTTTAACAAGCTCATTAAGGCGGGGTCGGCCCAAGTCTAATTGTACCAGATGATTGCTCCTGTGGCTGCGTGAACCCAAGGGTTGGACGGCTACATTTAGAGAGCTGCTCCTCATCGGGCACCCAGGGCTCATCAACGCCGAGTAGCTGCACTGGATTAACTGCAGCCAATAGGAAGAGGAGACGCAATCTGTGGCTGCATTGCATTCTGGTCTATTCGTACTGCTGCGTGTAGAAAATAGTGAATCGTAGAATCGAGCCCCTTGTCTTTGGTTCATAGGGTCGTGGTGATGTTGCTGTGTATCTGGTATCTTGAGTTAGGGCTTTCAGACATGAACTGAAGTCTGGATACTTTCCTGAACTTCTCCGGAGAGGCTCTATGTGGGAACGTAAATGTCCGAGTATGTTGTTCTGGACATTTTCCTGCCAGATCCCAAGTTAAATGTCCAGATCGTTGACTATCGTTGATCGTTGACTTGAAAGTGGAAGAAAACAAAGATCTCCGGATGAACAAGAGCACGTAAAAGAACGCAGACAAAGACGTGGAAGGATGATGGGATACGAGATCTTTTGGGAAAATGTCCGATCAGGACTTCATGTGTGAAAACAGCTTAACACACAAAATGGCTCATCCTGGTTTAAAAGGGCTTTTGTCTGTTTATCACCTTTTCACTTTTTCGTGAGCAGAGGCTGAAAGAAATTGGATTTAATGAAGTGATTGCTTTTTATGCAGCTTGTTAAATAACAAATTCAGTATTTATTTAGTCAACTGTCTACAGAACAGACTTGTTCATCATATCAACTGGTTTTATTAACAGACTGAACTGTTAAAAAAAACAGAGCAAATTGAAAAATAGAAACAGATGCTACAGAGACAAATGTAAAAAGACAAGGACGGGGATAAGGAGGTAGAATGATGATGTTGAGGAGATGGAGCGAGAGAGGCAGCGATGGAGGGAGGTTTAGAGAAAGGAGGGATTGCTTTGTCACATCATATTTGGTGTTTTTGTTGGAGATAGTATCTTATCGCCCCGGTAACACATTTTCACATCATCTATAAATTACAGCCAGCGGCGTGTCAGCGTGATTATAAAACATCTTCTGGAATGATGCATTAAAAATAACAGCCATGAATTCAAACCCTGTGTGTGTGTGTGTGTGTGTGTGTGTGTGTGTGTGTGTGTGTGTGTGTGTGTGTGTGTGTGTGTGTGGCATGTGTGTGTGTCGTCGGGGTCAGGGTAATCTCAGTGGATTGTTAATCCAGCCGACTCCCTCACTCCCCAGCTTCATTAATCTGCCACTTGCCTCTGTCTCATTTTCTTCTTCACACTCACACACACACACACACACACACACACACACACACACACACACACACACACACACACACACACACACACACACACGCACACACACACACACACACACACACTCACTCACCTCACACACACACACACACACACACACACCCACACACACTTGTTCATGCAGTCCTTCATTCACCTACAGACACGTCCATGCTTGAACATGTTTTTTAAATGTGTAATTTTCTTAATTTACAACATTTTCACGTGCAATTCTGTGCAGCTTGGTTGAAGTCAAGTTGGCTGTTGGGCCTTGGTGGAGGTGTGTGCACACAAAAGTCAACCTCATGGTGGCGCTACAGGAAAAATCAGGGGGTCACCAGCAATATAATCAATATTTTAAATTGAGTAATGCTTTAGTTTAATTATTCTTACAGAGGAAAGCAGAGGTTCCTTTTCACTCCCTCACTCGCACTCTGTCCTGTGAGGATAACTGTATCCCACAGACTCTCTCTGCACCTCTGCTCAACTTTTACTTTCCTTTTCTCCTCCTCCTCCTCCCCCTCATCTTCACCTCCCTCCCACTGCTTTAACCGCTCCTCGTTCTTTTTTCTTTTTTTGGGCTCCCGTTTCGTCTCCAAAGCTCCAACGCGCTTCCAATTTTACCGTCTCTCGTGAGTGCTCCCACTTTCTGTTTCTGTCTTTCTCCTGCAAACATGTTTTTGTGCCACTTCAGGCGACTTTATCATCGATGTGTCTCTGCAGGAGAACACGATTTGGTTTAAACGATAACGACCCTATTGACATAAATGCTAATTTAACTCTGGATTTATTCCAGACGCACTAATGATAACCAGGACTGTTGAGCATCTCACACACACACACACACACACACACACACACACACACACACACACACACACACACACACACACACACACACACACACACACACACACACACACACACACACACCACACACACACACACACCACACACACACACATTTGCTTTGGAGGAGGGCATCTCCTCTTCATCACTTTAGAAAATGGCTCATACTTTTGCACCTAATCTCTCTCTCTCTCTCTCTCTCTCTCTCTCTCTCTCTCTCTCTCTCTCTCTCTCTCTCTCTCTCCCTGCCTCACACACACACTCTTAGATGTACACACACTCAGTACCACATACATCGTACTGCCAGTTGTACACATGGTATTTACACACAGAAACTAAAGACGCAATTCATATATGCAAATGTTTCTCCATTTAAATCATCAATCAATCAACCAATGAGAAACTTTCACAGGTTTCAGCTTCACACACACGTGAGGAAGCATTTTGTTTTTCTCACTGTCTCGTCAATGTAATTGGATTTTTGACAGTTGGTCTGGGAAAAACACGAAGAACTGGACCTCGGACTTTGTCACGTGTCACTTTTTCAGAAGTTTCAAAAATCTCAAATCAATCCTCAGATAATGAAAGTAATCAATAGTTGCAGCTCCACCTCAAACACACGAATCATCACACCCCTGGATGCAACAATAATATAAAATACTGTCATATATGAAGACACAGATCCCTTCTTTCCCAATTTCTTACTTTCTTACACTCTCTTCTTCTCTCACACACACACACACACAGACACACACACAGACCAAACATCTCTCCTTTTTGCATCAGTCATCATTTCTTTTGAAAAGTCCGTTCTTCACTTACTGTTCATCACGTTATTCTCCACCAGTAAAAAAGTGTGTAAAGTCTTACCTGTCCGCTCTCACCGTCTCTTCTCTCTCTGGGTTGAGTGTGTCCGTCTCTCTGTTCTCGTCTCTCTCTCCTCTCACTGACTTTTATGCGTGTGTGTGTGTGTGTGTTTGTGTGTGTGTGTGTCTTCCAGGCGATGTTTGACTTTCGCGGCAACGACAAGGCAGAGTTGAACCTGAAGAGGGGAGAGGTGATCTTCCTGCTGCGACGAGTCAACGCCGACTGGCTGGAGGTAAGAACGGAGAGAGAGGGAGCCAGAGTGGGAGAGGGAGGGAGGGAGGAGAGAAAGAGTGGGAGAGTGGAGCGCGGTGAAAGATGGATGGAGAGGGAGAGGGAGGGATGGGAGAGATAGTGAAGAGGTGGCGGGGGAGAGGAGGCACGAGAGTAAAAATGGAAAGAGAGGGAGGAATCTTGTTCAGGATGGTGGAGGGAAGGAAAGAGATGAAAGAGTGGAGGAGGAAAGAGGAAAGTGAGGGAGGAAAAGACAAGGAATGGAGAAAATGTTGGGGATGAAGAGAGGGGAAAAAAGGGGAGATGGAGAAAGACGAGAGGATGAGATGGAAGGAACAAAATGAAAAGAAAACTTCGATTCTGCATTTGTGTGGCTGCGATCTTGTCATCTTCCTCATCTGCAAGAAGCTGCAGCTCATCCTCACACAGATCTAAATGTATCACAGCATGTGAACATACAACTGGAAGATGTTTGCAGATAAAAACGTTGTGCAGTGGTTAGCATGGTCCCCTCATCGGGCTCTTGGTTCGAGTCCTGGTTCGGCCCCTTCTGTGTAGAGTTATATTCTCCTGTGGGTTTTCTCTCCAGCTTCCTCCCCCAGTCCAAAGACCTGCAGGTTGGGTTAATTGGAGACTCTAATTGGACGGTAGAGGTGAATGTGAGTGTGAATAGTTCTTTGTTTGTGTAAAGACCCTTTTCCATTGGGTCAAAAAAAACCAAACATCTGGCTTTTGTCTGCAATGACAATAAAACACAATCAGCATTTACTCTGAGGTCAAATAACTCCAGTTCCCATTGGCGCTGATGGAAACATGACACCGTGGGGAACTTCTTCTTCTTCTTCTACTTCTTTATTTTGGCAGTCAGCCGCTGCGTTTCCGGGCATTGGCGTATAAATGGGTTATCCGGAACAATGCACAACAGCGTTACCCTTTCTTTGTATCGTGCAAGATGCAAAATGTGACGAGACGAGACAAGACAGCGACGTGAGAGAACTCAGTTTCTGTTGTATTTGGGACATCGAACATGACTTACTGGGGAGGAAGAAGCAGGAACAGAGCAAACTCCTTCTTTTGGGAATAAAGTCGATCGCATATTTTTTGGGCGTGTTTACCAGAGTTTAATTTTGTCGTAAAAGAGTTTTTGGATGATATCTGTTCCTTTATTTGTACTTGTGGGGTCATAAGAGAAGGATTGTTTTAGTTTGAAGTAGAAGTCCTCGACTGGACTGAACAGAGACTTGACCTCAACTCAATTTGGTGTCTGAGAGATGAGCTATAACATGTGATCCAACTTCAACCCCAGCGATGCTCCCGTGGTTAATTTCCTGCAGCACCGTCTCTTGCATATTACATTTTAATGACACTTTGAAAGACAGATTAAAATTTGTTTCATCTCCACATAGCAACAGACCAGAACAGTCACTGGTGTGGCGGAGGTGCCCTGCTCCACTTTCCTTTGCAGGAACAATTACTTAATGAACAAAATGACCTGGTTCCACACTGCAAGTGTCACGTGGAAGTCGCTGCCATCCAAAAATGGGATGTGGGACATTTTTAATTAGCTGCCCAACATGAAAATTCGATGCAGGGACACATTTGTCGTAGAAAACCTGCTTTGTCACATCGTACGTAAAGAAGAAGGTCAGGAAACGTGTTTAATGAAAATGTGTGAGGTGTTGAGATGGAGTGATGAGAAGCCGGGAGTGGGTGAGTGGGAGACAGAGAGAGAGAGAGAGAGAGAGAGAGAGAGAGAGAGAGAGAGAGACGAGGTGGAAGCTGTGGTGGGAGCGAGGGAGCGAGGGAGCGAGTGGAGGAGGAGGATGCACTTATCCTGCCCCTGGCTTTTCTCGATACAGATCCTAGAAATCATCACGGAGAAGAATGATAATCTGTTTATTCTTATGCAACGCTGCAAACACTCGTTGGTCATTTTTGGCAACTTTGCCTCCACCCTTGTGAGTTTTTTTCTGTATTTTAGGGTGGGCGAGGTTAATGCAACACTTACAACTCGTGAAAAGTTGACTGAGTGCATTTGATTTAGTCAGTAGACGAAGAGGCTGTGGGTGGAGAGCGTGACAAACCCAACAGGCAGACTGGTGCATCAAGGTAAATGTTTCAAACTCACCAAAGTACAGAGATCTCATCAGTTTCAGGATATTTCGGGAGAAAATGAGAAAAACTCTCTGAGCAGGAGAAGCTGCAAAGTTTCCGATGAGAAGCCGACTTCATCTGCATCTGGTGTCACATTATTCCAAAACCACATCACCAAGAAATCACCAAAATGTTTCCACCTTCTAGAAATTAGATTAACTGGGGAGTGGAGAGGAAAGAAGTGACATTTATTAAATATTATTCATTTAATAGGTATCATTAATATCATATTTTGACTTGACTGGGTAGGTATTATATTAGTCTGTATATTCCTATGGTTCACTTGGCTTTTATTTTGAAAATAGATTTTGGTTAGAGTACAGCTCCTTTAACTTAAACTTAAAGATGTTCATTCCCCTAATCTTTAAAGTAGTCTTAAAAATTGAAATAAAGAAAACTCTAAGGTACTCTCCTATTAAACAGATAAAGTACCTTTATTTTCATGGCATGGTCATAGTAAACGGTGGATTAACTGTATTTTTAATGCATTTATTCAGTCTTATCGACCCTCAAAGCGCTTCAAATCCATATTAAACCCAAACTCTGACTCGATTTGGCAGAAAGCCTTCGTCAAGAAGCCAGAACTGACAACCAAGTCCCTTAATTGTTAAGTGCTCCAGGAAGCTCCTCTACAAATATCCTGGTTTATCATGACTCGTATAATAATCTTCACAAGTGATGCCTTTGAGTTGCAGCATGGGATCATTGAAATGCTTGAATAAGAAGCCCGGAGAGAATTCCACGTGTCAGGACCGATGGGACCGAACCTCATATTTCACACGTTCATCCTGATAAGGTGGATGCTTCCTTGCACAGTAAACTGCTGGAGATGTGCTTCATGAGATATTCTCTGCACGTGTCTGTGCAGACTTTAAGTAAATAGACACCTGGAGGGTATTAAACGCTGTGCGGTTGTGTTGAGTGTTTGGAACAGCAGCAGCACATCGTGAATAATAGGTTCATTAGTCGGGAAAACGATTCTCTAGACGAAGCTCCATCCTCATATTTCTCTCCTTCAAATCATCAACTCATCTCGTCGTCAGTGTTTTATCAGTCCGACCGTTCACTCTCTCCTCTTCTCTTTTCTTCAGGGCACGGTGAACAATCAGACGGGCATTTTCCCAAAATCCTTCGTGAAGATCATAAAGCCCCTCCCAGAGAGCGAATCAGAAGGTGAAGGTGGAGCTCACACCTACAGCTACCTGCGCTGCTTCCTGCTCACCCCCTCTGGAGTCGCCACCAGGTCTGCTCAGGAGGAAGTATGTTTGTTGTGTGTGTGTGTGTGTGTGTGTGTGTGTGTGTGTGTGTGTGTCTGTGTGTGTGTGTGTGTGTGCGTGTGCGTGTGCATGTGTGTGTCAGGAAGGTTACGTTTTCACCCCTGTCAGTCGGTTTCTTTATTTGTCAGCAGGATTTAGCAAAAATACTGCTGAGCTGGTTTCCACTAAACTTGGTTTAAGGGTGAGACAAGAAGAAAAAAAACAAATTTGCAAAAGAAAGTTTTGTAATGTTGAAATTTAATATGTCTGACATCACACTGAGTTGGTCTTTAGTCTTAGATTCGGGGAATATTGCTTAGATCGGCAAATTTCCAGCCACCTGACTTGAACTCAGAACTCATTGTGTTGAATATTAAGTTGAGCCTCAATCAGTCCAACAACAGATTCTGTTTGAGTAAAGACTTTAGTTTCATCCGAATGCTAAAAGGTTTAGAACGTAACCTGCAGAAATCTGTAATAGTTTTTTTACTCTGAGCACAAAGCAGTTGTACTCACAGATAAATACATGTCATGAAAAAAGATAAATACTTGCCTGGGAAAAGTTTGCCTCGAGCTACATTCATCCCAGCAGCTGAAAATGTAATATTATGGCTAAAAGACTAAATCAATACTAACTTATGAACCTGAGCCTAAAATGAACGTCCTGAGAAAACACCTCACATGGTCATGTTCTCAGTTCAGCTCTTGGGAACGGGTCAATGGAATCGTTTTGTGTAACTTCCAATCTCTTGCTACATTTCTGGTGATTACACCTGTAGGGTTGAATATTTCATGCACCTTTGAAATAACGTCCAACCCTCAGTGTTTAAAACTGATCCTTTAAGATTGTGTGTTTGTGTTTGTGCAGAGACGTGTGTGTCCAGGAGGACCTCACCATCCAGCCGTCATACAAGGAGCTACTGTCCCGCATGAGGTACGTCCCCCTCACAGCACAGATTTCACTTCCTTTCACTTATTTTCTTCAACACGTACGAAGCAATGACAAATATTGCATTTCATTGTCTCTTCATTACATCTATACTCACGTGGGGAAACAGCGATGAGGAGAAACAACGTGTTAATAATTCCTCTGGACGCTTGTTTAGTTGTTTCGGGGGAAATGATGGGATCCAGCCTCACACATGCGAGTGAATCCCCACACCTTCTAAATGATGTGCTAATGGAATCCAACACGGACATATTTGATGAAAGGTTGCAGTGAAGTCAGCGGAGGACGTGGCCATTACACTACAAAAAGTTACTAATTGCTGAGAGGTGACCTTTGACCTCTGCTTTGCAAAGCGTTGTGAAGTGTTCGACCTGTTTTACTGAAGCCATTTCAAGTTGGACTTTAAAAGATGCTGAAGATAAAAATTGAGCTTTTTGTTCTCACAGCCAGGAGAGAGAGCGATGCTCCGATGAACTCAGGCGACCTTAGTGTATTTCACTGCCTGAGTATTTTTTGAGTGTGAAGTTGCAGTAAAATTCCAGATAGAACACGGATGAGTAGACGTCCATTAAGTCTCCAGTCTGCCCCCGGGGGCTGTTGTGCACCGCAAAACCTGCAAATTACCGTTTGCCAATCATCACCTCTCATCAAATTGGTTCCTGTGGGACCTCCGACTCCCCTCACCTCCCTCCCCACCGCGCCGCCATCACCGGATGCACATGGTCATTACGCCGCCATATCTGCTCCTCTCCGTCTTTCTCTCTTTGGCTCTGCCTCTCCCTCGATCTCTCATTATCTGGTAATTTAGATAGGTGAGCGCTGTGATGATTAGTCCTCCCCATTCATAATCAGTTCATTTCCACCGCTTATCTGCTCATTATTGTTTTTCTGCGTTCGGGCTCGTTGTGCCCTGGAGAAGGATGGATGAGACCCTGGTCCTGAGTTTTAAAATGGCTTGGTACTGATAAAGGGAAGGGGAGGATGATGAGAATCGGGGGGGTTGTGTTGCGTGAAACAAGAAAGAGGAAGAGGAGAAGAATCGGTGAGGAAAGGGTGAAGCAACTACAGATGCTGCTGAACTGTACTGTAGAATAAAACTAGTTAATTGATATCGATCATCTTTTGATAATTACTTATTTTCTATCCTGTCATCGTCACCACACTGCTGTTCTTATAGTGTTTGATCATATATAGTCACCACATCGTTCACAGTTCATCGTGCAGTACTTTGTGGAGATTTCACTACGACGAGAACGTGACTTTTATGTGATAAGTCAGATCTCTGCGTCCTTCCCGTGTCCTTTCATTGCTCGGGGCAGGGAGTGTTTAAATATTCCTGCGCTTGTCCTTCATCAGATTTAATACTTCATCATGTTGTGCCTCCAGGAAGCAAAGAGAACAACCCTCATAAAACTCTCCATTTCTTTCTTCTTCTTCTGGGGGGGGTCACGACTTCCTGGACACAAGCGTTACAGTCACGTTAGAGAAGGTGGTGCTGGACCTTTTACTTTCACATTTACTGTGATCCGACATAAAACTGTAATAAAAAGACGAGGAGGCCGAGTGGCAGCAGTAACTTCACTGGAACTGTGGTGCATCACTTCATTTTAATGTCGATGTCAAACATTAACTGTATTTAAAGATGGACGACATGACAGCTCCCAGAAAGTGAAGCCAAAGGGTCTCAGTGGCCCTCTGGTCGTTGTCTGCAGCATAGGTCATAACCACCTCCTCCATGTTAGTGGATGGGACATGGACCAAACCAGAAAGTTTCTGATAATTTGGGTTTTAATTCATTATTTGATGAACATCGTGATTGACAGCTGAGACTGACTCACAATAAGTTGAGCGCTACTGTGGCTCCTCCCCCGATCGCTACTGCGTGGACTCTGTCTCTGAGAAAAGCTTTAGTCTTGGTTTGATTGGTCAGGTTTAAATCTCAGCTGTGATGTCATACTTTTAAACAGGTCAAAGTAAAAAGTGAAACATATCTGAGGTTTAAACTTTCTGAAGTGTGACGTTTCTTCTCTGCGTCTCCCTCAGAAACGTCTTCAAGGAGGACGACATCGCCGTGAACTACCGAGACCCCGAGGGCGACCTCATCCGCATCCTGGACGACGAGGACGTCCAGCTGATGATCAAGGAGAGCTGCGTTCAGCAGGTCAATGACAAGAGACCTGTCAATCAGTTTCCATGGGAACTGCATGTGACCATGACCTCTGACCTCTCTGTTTACAACACCGAGGCCTGAGAGAGAAGAACTGAGGTTCATTCCATGGAGGTAGAGAAACTGTTTGACACTTACTGAGAGTTAACGTCCTTTACATTTCACATTTCTACTAATTTAATGACATCTTCACATTTTACAAGCTTAAGATTTGTTCTTACTCTGGAGAAGCTGAGCAGCACCGAGCTTGTTGTAGATTTAAAACCAACCCGGGAGTCTCGGCTCAGCCTGGAGAAAATATCTCCGAGTACAGAAAATTGAATATGTAAAAAAATTATATTACTTCAAACAGGTCAGAGGTTTTCTGACTCAGCTTGAAGCTACTTTTATATTGAAACTTTTCTCTTGTTAATAAAAAGCTGTTCACATTCAGTGTATGTTGATTCTTTGTATTCAAGTTTATTCTAAATTTATAATATAGAATTTTTGCCAAATCCAAATCGCACCAAATTCAACACTGCACTTCCTCTGTCCCTCAACAACACACGATGAGTGTGAATAAGATGAACGGTTCTGCACTTACTATAGATGGTGGCAAGTTCCGCCAAATATTATTAAGTTTTAATGTTGTAGAGAAACTCAACAATTTCCCCAATGGACAAATACTTGGCGACGGTGGAGAGAAAATCTGAAGAAACCTCGAACAGAACCGGACTCTGTGTGGGCGTCCATACCTCCACCTGTTGGGGTGGGAGAAGAGAAGTGAGAGGTGGATGGAAAGATGAGAAAGAGGAGAAGAAAGAGGGAGAGAGTTAAATATTCATATTTGCTGGTTGCTCGCTCTTAAATGTGAAGATCTGCAGGATTTGTACATCCATGAAAACTGAATCTCTGGACAGTCGGTCCCACAAACAAAAACAGAATGAAGACATCACCTCTGGATTCAGGTTGATGATGGACATGGTTTTTTCACTACTTTCTAATATGTCATAGCCTAAAATGGAGATGTTATTTTTTTTGCATTTGCACAGAATTTACACCAGGGTTTCCTCCACTTTGTCTCTTTGTGGGTACAGAACATATTAACTTATCACTTCCTGCCAGACTGGACCTGAGATGCTTTTGGGAACACGTGCTTGGATTTTCTGTTTGTTTTTGTCCTCCACGTCTTTGTCTCACGCTCACATTTTGTCCAATGTGTCTGCTTTTCATTCACACTCGCCTCGGGACATTCAGATATTGCCTTTGCTGGCAGGACAGTTTTTCCCCTCATCTCTAATGCAAAATTATTCCCCTCATATTCCCGTTCAACAACCTCTCCCAGACACCGTGGAAGTTATGCATCTTTAAAAGTTGCTTATCGCACCGGAGGTGACTGGAACTCGCTCGTACTTAAGCGTAAGCGCCTTCATTCGATTCAGTATTCATGTGCTTGTTTTGTTCATTTCTTGAGGAGTAAGCATTTTTATGGAAATACGTTTTGAATTTTGAATTCAAATCTTTATCTGCTTCTTCATAATGAGAAAATATATTTAATTACCAGTTTTGGGAGAAATGCAACTTATTTTAGACCATTGTCCTAAAAACACTTTTTTTTTTTAACAGTATCTTAAAATACAAATGTGCTCCCTGGACACATGTGGGTGTAAATTGTGTATTTTTTAGGTGTTAATGGGTTTTTTGTTGATCATCTGCTCCTGTGAAGCTCAGCACTGTTCTGATATTCACTCTCACAGAGAGGATCGGTGCAAGAACTGTGAGATTATATTGATGTTTGTGGGTTTAAAGGATCAGAAACACAAAACTTAATCCCTGATAAAACCACAGACACTTCAGTAAAACACACTCAAGTGATCACACACACACACACACACACACACACACACACACACACACACACACACACACACACACACACACACACACACACACACACACACTTTGATTTATCCAAGTGTAAATCACATCAGTACAGGGGCAGTTACAGGTATTTAGGGGACATGTCCTTGATAAACCTGTTTGTCTCTGTGATAACTTTATTTATATATGACTCCAATTAGATCGATTTGGCTTTTTCACTGTTAAAGAGCAGATGAGAATTCCAGTGACAAAGCGCGGTGAAGTGAACGCTGCGGTTCTTTGTGGTGCAGAAGTCGGTGATGCCTCGTTGAGCACAATCACATTTTCTTTTGGTTATGAAGCCTCGTGATTGTTTTCAGTCACTGCCTCATATTTGTGGCGATACAAGTTGTGGCCCATCACGGCCCTGACCTGCTGTCATGTTCACCACTTACATTTATCTGATGCTTTCATCCAGGGAATCGTAAAACTGATCGTACGGTGGCTGAGAGCTCAACACATGCAAATACACGTGCAAACCCCAGAAGTGTTTCCAGAGGACCCAGATAAGTGATGAACCTGCTGTAGTTTAATGCTTTGTGAAGTTACTACTCGTCAGTGGTGATGGAACTTCACAAAGCATTGATCATCACTTTTTCACATAGTGAAAACCATCACTGGTCTCAACACCAAAATTAGTAGAGATCCCGTTGTTTGCTTCAGCAATGTGTTATGAGAGTAAACAGTAGAGTTCATAGTTACAATAATAGGCCACAAGGCAGATTTTCTTAGAATCTGACGATATGATTATAGTTGGGTGAAGTGAGGGGGACTGCATCATCACTACATGATTTTCTTGCGTGTCTGTATTTATCCGTCAGTCAGACCCAGTGAGTGAGTTTGACGTTCTGTCCCTTTCAGGCTCTGTGTCTCTCTGTCACTCATCCTCAGCCTCTCCATCTAAGGAGCTTGTTCGCTCGTCAACCTTTGTCCAGAATCTAATTATCAACGTTCCTCTTTGCTGCCACGACGGCCTGTTGTACGTCTAATTAAGCTCATAATGAATTAGGACCGAAGTCATGTCAGCCTGTGAACCAGCCATGTACCGTGAACAGACGAAACACAGGGTACATGCTCGAAGAGAGCTAAGTGAGGGATTGAAATTGAATTTGACATTTTTAATTAGAGTATATATTATAACTTTATGTTAGCTAATCTGAGCAGAATCCGCTTATTATCGGTTTATTTAATGTATCAGCAGAAGTCTGAGACATTTAAAAATGTTGCATATCTGTCCATTCAGTTTTATTTAAATAGCATCAAATCATAGTTTTCTCAGGGCACTTTTTATACAGAGCAGCTCCAGCATGAACTCTTCAGAATATAATTCCCCCAGCGTGACCCAACATTTCCTCATTATCAAACTTTTGGCAACAGTGACAAGGGAAACTTTCCTTTTAAAGGTCCAGTGTTGATTTAGGTGAAAGGATCTATTGGCAGGAAATAAATATAAAATATTACTAGTGGTGTTTTTACTAGTGTTTAATCATCTAAACTGTTCGAATTGTTGTTTTCTTTACCCTAGAATGAGCCTTTATATTTAAATTCTTTATATTTACATCAGGAGCGGGTCCTTTCTACGGGGGCAGCCATGTTTTCTACAGTAGCCCAGACTGGACAAACTAAACATCTTTTGAGTTTTTATGACAATAGTAGGTTTCCACAGGTTCTCTTTCATTCAGCTGCAACATGACACTTCACCACTAGATGTCACTAAATTCTACACCCTGAACCTTTAACAGGTATAATCTAATCTCAATATCAGAACATTAGCTGCTAATATAGCACATTTGGACCCAGAACCTCCAAGTCGACACGGACTCCTGAGGATGAACGATGGCTGCTGGTAACTGACTGGTGCACTGACAGCTGTCAACCTGAGCTCATGACTGACAGTGAGGGACACTGAAAACTCAGAATGTGTCTCCGGGAAAATATCGGAAGTTATTATCAGAACTCAGGATAGAAGAGGATCACCAGTGAGGAGGATTGGGATTCTAGCCAGTGGAGGGTTAGGGTTATGTAGATGGTTTTCATTGCCAGCACGCTCTCAGTGGGCTTAGTATTCGCTTGCAGCTAGTAAGGATGGCTAACATCGCATGTTGCAGCCCGTGGACCGCATGACGAGGTGTAGCTGCTTCTGCTTTACCACAACAGTTGTCTTGTGACAGGTGGGTTTATTGTGTGAAAGACATCACAGCACAGAGGGGTGGAAAATATTTCTCTCAAAGCCACAAAAGTAAACCTCATGGTGGCGCTACAGCAGGGGTAATTAGGATTCATCCTCATGACCACCATGAATACAAAATTCCACAGTGATCCGTTGTGTAGTTGTTGAGATATTTCAATGTGGACCAAACGCAGTGGAGCCACAGACTGATATCCATCCACAGAGCGGAGCTGCTGGCGTGGCTAAAAATACCCTCCTCCAGTTACCACAGTAACTGGCATCAGGTTTTTTTTGCGATACCCTAAAGAGTCGTGAATCTTCTTTTCAACCACCACAGGTGAGGTAAGGAGAGGGAGGGAGGGGGGAGGGGGGGGTCAGCGAGAGAACATCTCTGTTGGGACGTAACACTGGTTTATGTCAGAGAGACTGAAATAGTTGAATCTGCGCTTGTTCACCTCCCTGAGTGAAATAAACAGATGTGAGGGCCTCGACCTGAATTTACCAACATGTGTTTTATTTCCTCCCCCCTCCCCCCCCTCCCGTTTCCTCCTTTACATTCCCGACCTTCCTCTCACCTTCTCCTCTTCGCTCTCCCTTGTTTTTTTCTCTCATTTGGCAACTCCAGTATTTTAAATCTTCCCCTTACTGGAATCAAACTTTTCCATTTACAGCAGGTACCCACTCGGAATAGAACGAGCCGCAGCTAAATCACATCACGATAAGTTACCGCTGCCGCTGTGGCTGTTTCTCAATGCAGTTGTGTCGGGAGATTGTTTTTTTTTCAAAATCACATTATTCTACGATCCAAATTGCTTTTGGAGGGGCTTCTGCACTGAGGAGGATATCCATTTAAAGTTCCCTGATAAGGTAAACCCCACCATTAGTTTGAGTTATGTAGCTTTTGAAAATGTTTTTTTTTAGACCTTTTCATAGAAGGTGGGCTAAACATTTGTTGGACACGTACCAACAGAGCTCCACTGATATTTCTACCGGCCGATAACATCTGAGGATATCAGCCTTTCACAGGCTTGTACTTCCATCTGCGTTTGCTGATAGGAACAGATGAGAACGCTTTTATTTGACAGAATAAACTATGTTGAAAAGACGTGCTTTTAGGTTTACATTTTATCAAAAAAAATCTTTATAGTCCTCTGTTGTTCTGGAGCCGCTCGCTAAAGTCTGAGGAAAATAACCCTGGTGATGTTATCTCAACTTGGGACTGGATTTAAAGCCGGTTTCACTTGGAAAGAAAACTGTGTGGTCACAGCTCAGCAAACAGCTGAAGGCATGACTCAGAGAAGCAAACGATGGAATGTCATGGTTCATATTTGCTTAAGAAGGACAAAGGGCAAAGGGCAAAGGGCAAAGGATAAGGAGTTAGTGACAGGAGAGTAGTCAGCGGTGGAAGGAGTCAGAAAAAAGGGCAAAAATCCCCCAAAAGTACGTCCGGGAGTCTGCAGGGGGAAATAAGGAAATGCATGATAGACAGTCTGACAGAGGGTGAGTGAAAGTCATGAATATGAGGCACAAGTGCCGGTGTGAGCACCAGGGAGCTGGTTCAGGGAACAGGTGAGCGTAGGTGTGAGGGACCAGGTGAGTGGGGGGTGACTGCAGAGTGGCTGCAGGCAAACGGAGAGTTTGTGACCGTAGAAAAAGTTGGATGATGTGAATTAGTGAAGTGGAGACGGACGTGGCAGTTTACCAGAGAGGGAGGACGCTAATGAGTCACATTTTAAATCTGCTGGTCACTGGTCCCTGATTCCTTCCTTCAAGATCTGACCAGGCTGCAAATAATCCAGGTTGTGTTGTTCAGGCTGTTGTCTGGATGCATCTAAAAAGCAAAACTGTACCGAATGACCTCAGTTAATGACAGAGGCAACTCAAACTGCAACAATAGGCTCAACAGTCATCAAATTCAATCAGGCTGCACCAAATTGGGCATTTAAGGATAATTGTTCACTTTAGGATATATATATATATATATATATAAAGAGAGAGAGAGAGAGAGATAGATAGATAGATAGATAGATTGATTGATTATTATGAGATTGATTGATTGATAGATAGATTGATTGATTGATTGATTGATTGATTGATAGATAGATAGATAGATAGATAGATTGATTGATTGATTGATTGATAGATAGATTGATTGATTGATTGATAGACAGATCTTTATCGTTTTACTATTTGACAAATTACAATACATAATTTGACATGAATCACCCCCTCTTGTTTCTGCATCGAGCGCCTCATAAATCAGTTGTGCTGTGAAGTGCTGCCCCTCGTTGGTCTCTGTGAGGTACTGCAGAGTCATCGGGCAGCACAGGGTCTAATTGTTGCTGCTAATTGCTTCAGTTGACGAGTGTGGTTCAGTTTATAAGTTTTAAAGATGCCGAGGCTTCACAGGTCACATGTGAGCAGCTCAGTGTTGTTGTGTTCCTCTGCTGCCGAGAGACAGTGATGAAGAACCTCTGACATCGGGACAGATGAAGATAAATACGATGATGTGACAATGTTTGTGTTTACATCTGTTTCTGGTGTCTACATTTGGACGTGTACAGTATGACCACACACACACACACACACACACACACACACACACACACACACACGGGCTGGTGAGAGATGGATCCGTCTGTCTGCTCCTGGTCTTTGGTGATGAGTTCAATCCATCTTCATCTCATTCTATTCCAGTCGCCAGACATTCATCCTCCTCATCCTCATTTATGATCATGTAGAGATCTGTCATGTAGAACACACACACACACACACACACACACACACACACACACACACACACACACACACACACACACACACACACACACACACTCCAGACAGACTTCAAAACATGGGAGAGCATCTAACATTTGAGACACACTGTGGATATTAGAGCTCAGTCATAACCTTGACTTCACTATAGCTTGATATTTTCATGTGATAACACAAGGAGGCGCTGTTTAACTGCTTGAAGTAATAAATAGTTCTCCATCATATTTTAAGGAGAGAATAAATATTTTATTGTAGTTGAAGATAGAAAACAAAAAGACGTGGTGGTGGAAGTACTCAAACATAGTAAGTACTTGCTTTTGAATACACTTAAAGTATTTGAAGTAAAGGTACTTGCAGAGTGAATCCTATTCCCTAATGCAGCGATTTACTACATCATCATGTGTCTGTGATTCTGCTGTTTCTTCACCAGTGATGATGATGACGATGATGATGCAGGAGGCGGGTCTAATGTTTCCTGCGCGCTCTGATTGGATCAGACTAATTCCCTTTAGTCACTGATTTCTATTGAAAAATATATGAACAAAATGAAAATGTACCACAATGCATTGTAAAATTCTAGTCGAGAAATAAGTGCTGATATCTGTGGATCTATGTAGGTGAGTAAAAGTACTGGAAAATAAAAATACGTAAGTAAAGTACAGATACATGAAAAGTGTAAGTAACTAAGTTAATGTACTTTCTTACATTCCACCAGTGACTGTAACTCAATCAATCAAATTTTATTTCTAAAGCCCAAATTCACAAATCACAATTTGTCTCATAGGGCTGAACAAGGTGCAACATCCTCAGCCATGGTGGACTCCGTATAAGACCTGTCCCTATGTAAATATAAAGTATATAAATATAAAGTATTAAGTAGGGTAGACACAAAAAATCTATTTATACACTGAAACACACTAGTGAAAACATCACTGTGATTATTTTGTATTCAATTTCTGCCAATCGATCCACTTCACCTAAATCTTACACACTGAACCTTTAACCTTATGTAGGGAGATGCAACACTTCATTGTAAACATTTGAATGCATGATCACCTGATCGATGAACAATCAATGAATGATAAACATAATTGTCCTGAACTTAGTTTGATGGAATTAATTACAAGTGAAAGTCGATAGAATTTACATATTAGTCCTGGATTCATCAATTCTCCTCATTGATTTTCCATTTCGTATGATCACAGCCTCACAACGAGGTCGAGACTGAGATGCTGAGTCATTCATGATCGAGCCGTGAATATGAGATCACTAATCACCGACTCTGGCAGAACCCAAATGTCTGTGTGTGTGTGTGTGTGTGGTCATGATTTATTAATAATCTTTAATGAGAGTGTGTGTGTGAATCGTGTGATGAAATCCTTCCCCATGATCACCACCGAGCGGTGCTGTTGATCTGCTCGTTACCAGGGGTCAGTCTGGCTCTGTGCTGCAGAGACACAGCACATTTCACCATCATAGTCCTGATGATCAAGGTCATCATCATCATCATCATCATCATCATCATCATCATCATCATCATCATCATCATCATCATCACCATCATCATCATCATCACCATTAGCAGCTTCCTGTTGATTAGGTTCTGGGACAAGAAAATAAAATCGCCCTCTGTGCTGCTTCATTTCTGTTTCCAGTAGTTTGTAAATCCAGTTAGAATATTACAACACATGGTAAATAACACTTGCTTTCTTCCTTGCTTCTTATAATGTTGAATTTGTAGTAAAATAACCAAATATAATTATTTTTAAAGTTTGGATCCCCTTAGTTTTTTGGATCGGAGCCTTATTTTACGCCAAAATGAAAAAAGGAACATCCATATGATTGATGCCGTATTGCAGTCAGAGCAGGAGCACGACCGGGTAAACCTGCAGGATACTGCAGTACATTTTCCATCTCACAGGAGAGGAGGAGGAGGAGGAGGAGGAGGAGAAACTGATCGATATACTGTCATCTCCGTTTAGGCCTGCGGGGCTTGAAGGGATGGGCAGAGAGAGAAGAAGGAGAGAGAGAGAGAGAGAGAGAGAGAGAGAGAGAGAGAGAGAGAGAGAGAGAGAGAGAGAGAGAGAGAGAGGGCAAAGAAAATAAGTTGAGCTGGAGTCACAGAGAAAATGTTCAAACAGGACGAGTGGAGTCACACAGATGGCCAGACACACACAGAAGGTCAATTATGAAGCTGTGGAGGAGGCAGAGACTTCTGGGAGTCTGTTGTCAAGAACTTGGCCTGAGACGTTGGTGTGAGGATACTGTGTGTGTGTGTGTGTGTGTGTGTGTGTGTGTGTGTGTGTGTGTGTGTGTGTGTGTGTGTGTGTGTGTGTGTGTGTGTGTGTGTGTGTGTGTGTGTGTGTGTGTGTTTGTCGCTGCACAGATCTTAAATCTCTAAAAGTTGGTGAGGGGCTGAGACAGGTGGGTGGAGGAATCACGAGGAGGAAACAAAGTGAGAGGTCGAGAAGAGGAGGACGTCAGAAAAACAAGAAGAAAGACACTTTTGATGTTGACAATGATAAAAACAGGAGATTTACAGTAATAAATCTGTGTTGCTGGATTACTATAAGCCTGGAGAATGGTTTATTCTGTGTGTGTTGGGATGTGACGAGTGCGTGAGCGATGGAGTTTGTGGGGATTTTTTTTAGAAAACGATCAAAGATTAACTTTACGGAGTCTAAAATCCAGGAGAAGCACTTGAAGACTTTTCTATTTAGTGGTACAAAAAAAAAATTCTGCATAAACTCTGTGATGTAATAAATTCCAAGAGCAAATTAGGTTTTGGTCATTTTTAGTTCTCCACATAAACCAACCTGGTTCCTCCCGGGAAAGAGGATGTTGCTGCGTTTACCATCATTCATCTTTACTTTCATTTCCACGAATAAGTCTTATTCTTTGCGTTTTCTTTGAATAGCATGAACATAAGGGTCAAGATGCTGAAAGATGTTGTAAAATGTTTTAAACTTGAATCGACTATCTTTGCAAACATGTTGGACGGGATTTTCCAGATTTATTACTCGTCTCTGTTTGACCTCTGCAACTGCTTCGTTCTAAACCTGTCTGCTTGTCCCGTGTGGACGGAGCCACTTCAGAATTAGTAAGTTAGTAAGTTACCCTCATTAGTAAGTCGTCCTCAAACACTTCTTCAATACACTGTCACTTTCTATTGTTAGTGTGCAGAGCTTTTTATAAACGGTCTATGGTGCAGAGTGAAGTTAGAAAACACTGTGTTCATCCTACCTGGTTTATGTGAAGTGAAGATTTTGTACTGAATTCTTTTCATGAAACCAAACTGAATTTGCTTTGTTATTGTTCAGTGTGTGTGGTTAATAATGTGGTACAAGTTTGAATGATTCCCTGAACTGCTGTGATGTTTTCATATGTTAAAGGGGACATAGCATGCCCATTTTACCACAAGTTGATATGGTTCCTTGGGGTCTTAATGAAATGTCTGTAACATACTTTGGTCAAAATACCACAAGGATCATATAAAACAGCACCCTTTTACCCTGTATAAACAGCCCTCCACAGAGTGACCTGTTTTGAGTGCCTGTTCCTTTAAATGCTAATGAGCCAGCTCCCCTCCCCTCTCCCCATGATTTTAAACGATATAAATTACATATTTTATATGATATAAATTATCAAATATGCATCCCATACTTTGTATTCCCTTGTTGTCCTGGAGTTTTAATTTTCCCAATCACATAATTAAATGTCCCCTCTGCCCATCCACTACAAGCACACAAGCAGACAGACAGAGAGAGAAAGAGAGGTGGGGGCTATGAAGACCATCATTTACCCCGAACCCCGACATTCAACGGGTACAACAACATGCGGAGAAAGCAGAATCGCGGGCTGACCTTATATATACAGTCTATGGGGCTGACCAGCGGAGAAATGCTCGTCCCGGTGAACAGCCAGGCGGCTGCGTGCTGGAGAACGGCGCTGCGCTGCCTCGCAGCACTCCGCGCCCGTGTACTCCGCGGAACTACTGTAACCCGGCGGAACTACTGTAACCCGGCATACAGTAGAGCTGAACACTGCGGAAGTCTTCCACACAGCTGGCAGTGTGGAAGACCGCAGGGCAGCGCGCAGCCGCTTTCCAGCGCGCAGCCGCCTGGCTGTTCACACGGACGAGCATTTCTCCGCTGGTCAGCCCCATAGACTGTATATATAAGGTCAGCCCGCGATTCTGCTTTCTCCGCTTGTTGTTGTACCGTTGAATGTCGGGTTCGGGGTTACAGTAGCGCTGAACACTGGGAAGTCCTCCACACTGTTGGCTGTGTGGCGCTGACACAAATTCCAGCTCACGCACGGGAGAGAGCGGTCGCGCCCGAGCAGCTGCTGCAGCCTCCCAGTCCCAACGATCCAGACAAATGCCACATGTGAGTGAATCGCGGGCTGACCAGCGGAGAAATGCTCGCCCGTGAACAGCCCGGCTGCGTGCTTGGGAACGGCGCTGCGCTGCCCGCAGCCTCCGTGTAAACCCGGAAGTAACGAGTGTGGGGGACGGGACGGGACGGACGGGCGGGGTGGGCCAAGACCATGTAGGAGACTTCCAGTGTATTGTTACGACACAATACCCAGGAAGCGCAATCGAGTCGCTCAAGCATGACGTTTCTGACTTAGAGGAACTATAACAAAACGCTACAGTGTTTTCCCAGAGTTTTGGGTTGGTAGACATGCCAGATACCCACATTAACCTGTAGAAGCACTAACAAAGTGGAATTTGCATGCTATGTCCCCTTAAGTAGTCGACAGAATCTTCAAACCTAATTTCAAACCTTTTCCTGCTCAGCTGTTCATCTGAAGTTAAGTTTTTGTTAATATTGAACCTGCCACGTGTCCAAATCGCACCAAACTCAACACTTTCAGTTAATAATACACTTGGTGAGTGTAGAACGGTTCTCCAGATATTTGAGACGTTTGTGGGATGAGGTCGATTTTTGGGTGTGAATGTTGGTTGCTTGTCTCTGGATCCGTCCTGTGATTCGCTGGCAACGTGTCCACTGGAGTCGTCCTCAACCTCCATTAGAACTTGGACAGAAATTAATCAAAGTTAATCTCATGAATTATTGGTAAATAGATTTTTATGGCTCGTTAAAATGTATTCATAAGCTTTTATATTTGTCGTAAATGGACGAGGTGTAGGAAGGAAAATATCGGTTAAAGTTCAGCAACGAGACAAACGTTTGTCGACCTTTATTTCACCCTTTAAATGTTTGTGGAGACAAAACAGACGAAAGAAACACGTACAGTATACACACAGACACCCATAAACACACACACACACACACACACACACACACACACACACACACACACACACACACACACACACACACACACACACACACACACACACACACACATCCTCACCTTCACAGGATCTGAAGTGTAAACTGACAACTGACAAACAGGAACACACGTCCACACGCCAAATTTCTTCGTCTCACACATACGTGCACAAGAATAAACTGTTATCATCATCACATCACATCACTGTCATCAGAATAAACCAGAAATATCCAACACACACACACACACACACACACACACACACACACACACACACACACACACACACACACACACACACACACACACACACACACACACAGGCAGACTGGGAACAATGGGCCGACATGTGTGTGGGTGTGTTACGTCTCCAGTGAAACACAGAATAGACCATTGTTAACCTGAAGTGACAGAGAAAGGAAAACAATCAGGAAAAGTCCCTCAGATTTACGCACATCGACTTTCTGGTGAAGTGGAAACTGGAAGCGCCCGTTCTCGAAAGTTTGTAAATTAACTTTGTGATTTTTTCCTGATCTCTTTCATCTCGTAATGACATTTCCACTCGTCTGATGTGTATGTGCAGCTCCCCCCCCCTCCCTCTCTCTCTCTCTACATCCATCATTCTTATCATGTTTCCATTTCTCCTTCATTCTTGTCTGTCTTCTTGTGTCGCTGGACCATTTTTGTCTCCCCTATTGTCTTCGTCCAATTCTCTTCCCCTGCCGACTCGTTCCGAATCCCGTTATCTTCCCGTCATTTCCTCCACGCTGCTCTGGTGCTTCTGCTGCGCTGGCATCCGAAACAAAAGGAAAAATGAAAGCCTTTGTACTTCACTGACTTTGTGTTTGATGTCAGAGCGGAAGCTTTTTCATCACGGTCCAAACTGTAATTAGGGTTTTGCACAAACAAAGAGCTGCTGCCCTTGATGGGCCTTGTGTGGATAAACTACTGAAGGACTCACACCTCCAGTGTTGTTTGGGGCGGTTGCGTATCAGTGCCCCCCCCGACCGTGGTGTGTTTGAATTGGTTTCTGTGGTTTGTCTCACAGTGACACAGCTGAATCCAGTGTCTTCTATCAGGCTGTGATGCAGCTCTTTGGTGTGGAAACTGTCCCACATCAGACTAATCCTATAATATGGTCAATTTATCTGATACAGACCCAACCTACAGCAGTTTATAGATAAAAACCTCTTAACAGGAAACCAATACCAAGAATTAAAACATATAAATACGTGATTTTGATTGTTGCTGTGATTTTTCATATCATACAATGGTAGACTACATTGCCAATTGGTGACCTGAACACCTGTCCGTTGACCCTGTTCCCTTTATCGAGGTAGACGTCAAAATATTTGTTCGTGTAAATAATCGTATCATCGGCGAACAGCCTGATCTGCTGGAGGAATAAACCGGAGAAGTAAGTCTAGTTCATAGAACAAGATTTTATTTTTGATGAGTTCGGGAAGTTGCTGACAAAAGCAACAAATCGCTATGTGTGAACTCTTCAAATCCGTGATTCGTGAAGCTCACCGACATGCTGCAGATCCTGTCTATTTGTGGGGCTAAATATCGAGGAGTATCTGCGACAACTACAGCCAATCAGAGCGCAGGACGGAGTGAAAGTGGTGGAGGTACATATAGTGGTGAGGTGTCCCTTGACGTTTGCATACTGCTCTTATGTTAAGTACTGTAGAAAGAAATTGAATAGATTGATTGATTCATTGATTTTTATTCATGGAACAACTAGTGGTAAATGGTAAGTCATATGATTTTTAATCAATATATACAATCAATAAACACCAGTGGCTGAAGTTAGCTGCAGAAAGGTTTTCTTCAGCGCCTGACGTGGCCTCACACGAGATCCTGTGGCGGCCCAGTGGCTGTCGGCACAAGAAGAGACAAAAGTGTCAGTTATCACACTCCTCCATGACCTTCATGCGTGTTTTGTGTTTTGTCTTTTGCCTCAAGCGTCTTCATACAGCTGCGCTTGCACCACTTTTAGATTTCCACTTAAAGAGGTGACAGATGCAGGCTCGACATGCTGGTGTGTGTGTGTGTGTGTGTGTGTGTGTGTGTGTGTGTGTGTGTGTGTGTGTGTGTGTGTGTGTGTGTGTGTGTGTGTGTGTGTGTGTGCGCACCCGTATGAAAGACAGCAAACGGCTCCACTTTCACTTTCACAACATCCTGAAGAGGGAAACAGATACAGTCCTTCCTCAGTGATGCTCTCAGTGTGTGTGTGTGTGTGTGTGTGTGTGTGTGTGTGTGTGTGTGTGTGTGGGGGGTGAGCCAAAGTGCATTCGTCCCCTATCGGCCACTTGATGGGAGAACGATCGTCTTTCACTCACAAGCCACAGCCATCACATCTTTGTACCACTTTAAACAGACGAAGGCCCTGCACACACAGAAAGTTAAAACCAGAACATCCTCCTCATGAACTGATTTATTCAAATTGTTGAATCGTCTTACTCTGGGTTATAAAAATCTTAACCCAGAATGCCAAAAAGTATAATTATACCTTTTCCTGATACCATCAATTCATCTCTCAACATGTATTTTGGACTCAGATAAAAAGCAACGGATTTGTTTCCGACAGCTTTATCGACCTATTACTTTAAAGTTGAGGAAATACCCTTTTGAGCAACTTGAGTTGAAGAGTGAAACATGACACAGGAAAGCGAGCGGCTGCCGCTGAGTGAACTGAGGTCAGTCCGACCTGTGTCCGTGGTCCGACTCTCTTCAGGCGCAGCCAGATGAAATGTGGCGCGGCTGGCAGGCGCTGCCGACACCTCCCACTGAGAGCCGCCTGCGGGCAGATCAATCAGGCTCCCGATCCAAACACGCTTTACTGCTTCTTCCTCGGCTGCAGTTGAGCTTCACAAACGACACAGTGGGGGATGAAAGGGCTGCACCTCACTGCAAATGAGGCGAGTTACAGCGGACAAATACTGAAGCTGCAAAACGTTAAATCACCAAAAACATGTCGGATGGGAGTCGCAGTTTGTTTATTCAAACTTTGCCCTTTGAGCTAACTTGTCTTTTTAAAACTATTCTTGTTTTCAGACTGTGCAAGTGGTTTGCTACTTCTCAATGAAAGTAAATTGGAATGCATGTATATGACAAAACAGTCTCAAAGCCCATTGGCTATAGATGACGAACTAGCCTGTGGGGGCTGAGCACAATTTCCATTTGTGATTGACTAGAAACGGAGCCCAGCACACGAAATCTTGTCAGTGGAAGTGGCAGGAATCGAACCTCAGACTTCTCCGATTAGTCGATGACCCACTCTACATCCATATCCACACATTAACCCGATTTTCCTCAGTATCACCATTTTTCTCTACCTGAGGAAAGCGACCAACAGCTTCTGGGGAAACCAAAGCACTCTCCGCTCCGTGAGCTCTAAAATGTGCAGTTACGATTCTTTAGACGTCACAATTTCAAATTTTCATTATTCAATATTTTGCAGATTATTGTGTGAAACTGGATGAAAGCCGAGCTGCCGCTGTGACCGAGGCCGAGAATCCAGAGCTCCGTCAGAGCAGCTTCTGTGGGTCACAGCCTGGGTCTGCGGCTCCAACACTTCAACGGCGGTGTGGAAGAGGAGCCTGTTCACCGAGTTCAAAGTGTTTTTCTGATGCTCTCAATGAGTCCAAACGCCATCTGTAGTGTGTAGGTGTGTGTCTGTGTGTGTGTGTTGCTGTACTTTGATGTGTACAGTATGGGTCTGTGCATGTCCCTCTCCCCCTCTATGCTGCTCCGTCTCTCCTTCTCCTCTGACATCTGGACGGGTGTGAAACAGCTGTGTCTGCTGCTGTCCCCCTTGGGATTTATTGCCTATCTCGCACACACACAAACACACACAAACACAAGCACACACACACACACACACACACACACACACTTCCTCATGCAAACCCTCATTCCTTATCTTTCTATAAAATCCAGCCTCACGCTACGCTACACCCTCCCTGACTTGTCTTCCACCTCTCTCAGAATTTGGGGATTTCAAGACGTCTCTGCATTCGACATCGTGACACGACTTGTGTAGCAATGTGGACATTGTGTGTCAGTCGTTGTGCATTTGCCAGTTTGTGCAGTTGCATGCACATTATTCCGTATAATTGCATCACTCCTTTTTCATGCCTGCGCACAGGTACATATGTGCAGGCTCATGCATGTGGACGTTCATGGCCTGATGTGTGTTTAGTCCTCGTGCACCCCCATGGCGAACATTCCTCAGCCTCTGATCTTCCTCTTTTCATCCCTCCCTTCTCTCCTCCTCTTCTCTGCTCTCCTCCTCCTCTACTCTCATCCTCCCCGGGGCAGCCGTTCATAATCAACCTCATTCTGCGAAGAAAAGAGGTCTGTTGGGAGGTGGGGGGGGGGGACATTTTATTCTTTCATCTTCTGCCCCTTTTGTCCTTCTGCCATTTGGATTCAGTTGTGCTTCAGTTATGTGCTGCAGAAGGATTTATGGGATGAAATTGGCTGTGTGATTCAGTGGGATACAGCATGTACGTACACATTGAGGCATCCGCTGTCTGGAAAATGAAAAGAGGAGTTGAAGTAGCTTTGTTCGCGTGTCAGGTGAAGATGGACGAGCAGGTCGGTGTGTCGTTAGCAGTAATGTGGGCGTTTTACAGGACTGTTGTGGTGAAGTGTCTGAAAGAAGGAGGAAGTCGAGTCGCTGCTCCTTCACCTCAAGGAGCCAGTTGAGGTGGTTCGGGCATCTTGTCAGGATGCATGCTGGGAGCCTTCCATTGGAGGTGTACCTGGCACGCCCCAACTGGGAGGAGAACCTAAAGTTTACTCAGAAGTCACTACATATCCTATCTGGTCTGGAAACGCCTTGGGATCCCTGGAAAGCACAGCCGGGTGAGGGATGTCTGGAACTTCCTGATTTGCCTGCTGCCCCACAAGCCGAACTCAGATCAGCTGAGGATAATTAATGGATGAATAGAAAAAAGATCATAATACCCCCAAAATGACATTGAATATTAGAATATAATGCCATAACACAAATCATTCCTAATTAGTATATCTGAGTGAAACTTTTTCTAGACTCTCATTCGGCCTCCAAAAGAGTTTACTTTTGTCGAGATGTTGAATACAAGATCCAGTTCAGTTGTTAACTTACATTTGGGAGCGAGGCCTCAGCTGCACCTTCATCACCTCTGACACGTAGCTGATGAACTGTCCCCCCCTACACTCTCCTCCTGCCCCTCCTGTCCCCTTCCATTACATCCGTCTCCAACCAGCTTGACCAAAAGATATGTGTCCTCCGACACTTTTTCTCTCTCCTCCCACCAACAACCTCCATAACTTCATATCATTAAACTTTTTACGGCGTGATCCTTGCTGCTCTGATGCGTGGATTGTGCAGTTGCTATAAATTGGCCGTCACATTGGCTGCACAGTCTTTACTCTCTAGAGCCAAGACAGCACTTCATCCCAAATACTCTCAATGAGACTGAGATCTTGGCACAGTAACAAAAAAAACCACTGGGATAAAAGCAATAAAAGTGCAATAAAACATGCTGTGATGTCCCTGGAACCGTCTGGAGACTGAACATCCTGCGACTCGCTGTGTTATCAAGTCAAGTCAAGTCAGGTTTATTTATGAAGCCTGAAATTACCAATTTAACGCGTAAGGATTTTACAAGATGTGACACACCCTCCACTCGGATACAGAAAAATGGAAGATGCTGGGTGTGTTTATCTTAGGCATAGAAAGGATGTTCAGATTATTATTCAGATGATTATCAGAGGCGCCAAAATATGAGGCAGAAAAACATCCAGTACAACATCCCTGCCTGTGTAACTTATACTTAACTGGACATCTCCGTAGATACATGTCGTGGTTAAAGCCTCCACAAGGGGGGGTTTTAATGTATGAGCGGTTTTCATCCATCTCTTAAAGTAATGCTCACCACTTAGCGTAACGTAAATTATTTGCTCTCTCAAACCTCTTGAAACAATACGAAAAGCTTAAGAGATGACAGCCGTTCGGGAAACGCATCTCAAAGGTCATCAACTGCTTCTCTGCCTGATTTACACCACACACCAGGGTTGTGTGATGTACGACTTGCTGGAATGTATATTTTGTGTGAAGTTTGGAGGGTATACCGGACAAATTGCCTTGTGCTTGTGTGTATCAGTTTGTATAAAGGCCACATCTGTACGTGCTAAGCTTTTTATTTTATGATTAATGTGAACACAACGCCCTGAGTGAGAGAGAGAGAGTGAGAGACTAATTGGAAACTGCTCCTGCGTGTGTGTCTTTGTGCGAGCGAGTGTGTGGTTACCGCCTGATGGACTGCAGCTCCCGTTATAGCCCCAGAGCAGTGATTAGAGTTGTCTGTGAGCTGATTAATATTCTCCAGAGACGCCGGGCGAGGTGAGGGAAACGATTATGGGATGGACAGATAATGGAAAGATAATGCCCCCATGGATCACACTGTCAGAACAGAGAGGGACACGGAGTGTGAGGAAGGAGGGAGGGAGGAGGGAGGGAGGACAGGCGAGCCAGGGATGTGGGTGCAGAGAGGAGGCCGAGTGGAGAAACTTTTAAAAGACTTTTAAAGTGCACACCACAGGGATTGGACTGAACAAAAGGTTAAAGTTTTAGAAGTAGGTAAAGAGGAAAGACAAGGGGTCGGAATATACTTACGAGCAAGATGGCTGATTCGCGTATCCTGCGTCCATTCGGTGGATCGCTTGTGTGCGTCGTCAGAAATAAACGTGACTTGTACACAAGATGCAATACTCACATAAAGGTCGGGGCAGTAGCCAGTGGACACATCGTCAGCCGAGGCTTTGAAGACAAGCTGTGTGACCAGGTACAGACTTACACACATTTGTATGATGTGTCATTGCCACTGCAACAGAGAGATCAGTACTATTTTACAAGTGGCTGTGTTACCTGCAAGACTTAATGGAAACAAGTAAGAGACCGTTATGTCCATGCACGATGGAAAATGGTGGAAAGACGAAGCGTCCCGGGTGCAGATGATGTGTTTTGTCCATGTTCGATCTCACTGAGTTTCGCCATCTTTGTTTATGTTGACTGTAGACAAATCTGGAGGTTCCAGAAAGATTAGTCACAGTCAAAGTCTCCTGACCTGAGTGTTCGATAATATTTAGTCTGAGTTCTGTGGTCTGCCCCCTACTGGAATCCTCCAGAAACACGCGTAGTCCCCAAGCAAGTATGTGAACGAAAACATTCTCGAAGCAGCCGGTTGCCTATGTGTAATATAAGATGATGTAATGATATATAAATATTAATATTGTCTAGTCCTCAAATATACAATGATCTCACATTTTTAAACCTACAAATGTCTCAGCTAATATGGAAGTGCCCATGATTTTGGAATTAAACGTTTAACAATCATCTAATATGTGTTTGAGTGTCCACATACATCTGGCCATACTATGCAGAAAGTGATGGAGAGAGGGAGAATAAAGGCAGATGAGGACAAGGCTGGAGTCATTAGAGAGGAGCGAGTGACTAAACAGGTAGAGAGGAGTTTAAAAAGGAGAGAAGAGCGAAGGAAGATGATGTAAGATTGGGAGTGCTGAAGAAACGGGAAGGAGAGAGTTATTGGAAGAGGAGAGAATTGAGGGATGCAGAGGAAGGAAGGGAGGGTGGGGGTGGGGGGGCGGAGGCTCAGAGGAGTAAAGAAAGAGAGGAAGGATAAGAATGGAGAATGGAGGGCAGCGGCAGAGGAGTAAATCCAGCCAGCGTTTGGCCTGAGCATAATCTATGCCAACATAATAACGTCACTGACGAGCTGGGCTGACAAACAGCGAGGCCGAGAGGAGGGGAGAACGAAAGAGTGATGGAGGGAGGCGCAGAGGACCAAGGGTGAGAGAGGTGATGTGAGGCCAAACGGCAGAGAGAGAGGAGGAGGAGGACAGTTTGATTAAAGGAAAAGGAGGAAGGAACAGCGAGAGAAAATGCAAAGAAAAGACGAGTGTGGGAGAAGCAGAGCGGATGTACACTGAAGGGAACACTGTCACTGTTCAGACCTGCCATTAAAATCCATCCAAAAATACAGGTGTAAATGCAACAAAGACGTACAGAGACTCGGATTCTCCCTAGAAATGCATGCACTCATCTCAACTTTATTCATTCACCACGTCACACCACTGTACATTTATGTGCCAGGCGATGAATGATTCTCGGGGAACGTTTACTTTTACAGCCTGCACTTAAATTGTTATCTCAACCGCTCGAGGGAACAAGCTCATTCTCTGTGTGTGTGGAGATAAAGTCGGCCTAATGCTCACAGGAATGTTTTGAGGAGCTTGTGGTGTTAATGGGGATGAGAAATCCAATCACGAAGCGTCACGGCAGATTGAGCTCGAGAGGAAAAGTTACGCAGCTCACAGAGACTCCGGCTTCGCATCTGGGAACAAGTCCACACGGCTGAAGACCAACTGTAATCCACGTTGGCTCTGATGTTCTTTGGTCGCACTGACAGTGTCGATGATAGAAGATGAATTTAGTTTGAAGAATGAGAATACATTTATTTTCAAAGCCAAATGCTTGTAAGAAGAGAAGCCCGTTCTCCATGTGGCCCATTTAGCAGAAAGTCCTTTATTTCAAATATTCTGAAGGTACGTCCAACGTGAACATTTTCAAACTTTACAAGTACGTCCGTTAAAAATGTGTAATCAGAATGTCTCTCAGTTTAGTGCAAACCTCCGCTCAGGCCCAGACGTCCCCATATGGAACCACAAACCTCCGCTAAGACATGTGAAACAAAGTGAAAAAACAAACCTGGATTTGCTCATTTAATCAAATCCACTTCAAAATGTAAAACCTTCTTCCTTGATTCATGCCCCGTCCCTCCAATAAATTACGTTTTTTGGATAATCCTGCAAACTAGAAGACACTTAAACAATCCCAGATGATACAAGTCATTTGAAAAGCCCTAACACTGAACGTGCATATAGTATTACATGTAGTATTGTGTAAAAGTATTTATTCCTCTCATCACAAAACAGCATGGTACTCCTGCACCACAGCAAATCCACCAGGGACAGATGGAGGACAAGTGCTGTCATCACTCAAGTGGACCAGCAGCACTTGCTGCAGTCTGTCAACGGATGAAAAGTTGCTTCTATTACAGTCGAAGGACAAGGTGAATTTTTGTTTTATTTCTTCTCTTTTGAGACACAATCTGTCAGGAAGTGTTCCAGAGGAAAGTTTGAGGATTTATGTCTCTGCTTTAAGTGCCAGTGAGATTCCTGCTGCAACTGTTTTCTGGAGAAACATGTGTATTCGTCCATATCCTCCCTAATTGTCTTTTCTTTCCACAGCTTCATAACTGACCTTTGTGTGTGCGCGTGTGTGTGTGTGTGTGTGTGTGTGTGTGTGTGTGTGTGTGTGTGTGTGTGTGTGTGTGTGTGTGTGTGTGTGTGTGTGTGTGTGTGCACCATCTGTGTGACGCCAGCGCTCCAGTTTGAACATTTATGTCTTTTTGGTGAAACTGCTCATTGTTCTCTCTCTCTCTCTCTCTCTCTCTCTCTCTCTCTCTCTCTCTCTCCATCACTGATGTTAACGCTGGAATTCGAGGCACGCAGTTTGCACTTCCTGTGTTTTCGGCGTGTTACTAAGGTAGCACTTCCTGTCTCAGGGGCTGGAAATCAGCGCTCTGATGCATAACACACGTGTGTGCCCAGACCCACATGTACACATCTCCACTTTTTGTAAGCACACCGGACATATACACACAATTACATATTTGTTCCTCTCTTCCTCCTCATTTCACATTCCCCCTTTTTACAGACCAGCAATACATTGTGTGATCTACACAGAAATGTGCTGAATAAACAGTTAATCACAGTTGATAACAAGCCCAGAGCTGCAGCCGGTCGGCTCATACACAACTCTCCTCAGAGTTGAGAGGAATAAGGAGTCCGGCCTCCACACAGGCCCGATCTCAACAATTGTGAGGCAATCCAGGAACAGATGCAGAGACAGAAGACACTGAGACAGTCTAAATATACAGAAGAACTTAGCCAAGAGGCTGAGTTCAACTGCCAAGTGCCTTTTAGCAAGCTAAGAGAGTGGCTGCTGTCTTAAAGGGTGGATGGTCTTTTCTCAGCTTTGAGTGACAACGCGAAAGGAATACTGATGCGTTTTCAGCTCAATGATTAGTTATTTCAATTTTTTGATTCACAAACTTACCTGTCGTCAACAAGAGGCCGCTGCTTTCAGCAAACACACTTTGATAAAACCAGACATAAAGGGCACGAGCTCCAAATAAGAGATAAAAAAGGGCAGAACATCAACTACAAATCGTTCTAAAACTGGATTCATAAATAGGTAATTGTTTGCCAAAGAATATAATAACTTGTATGTAGTCAAACACCAAAACATCAGTTACTAAAGCTTTAATGCAACATTGCGTTTCTTTTCTTCAGCATCCAAACACAAGTGGAAATTTAAAAATGCATTAATTGGGAAAATCAGACAGTTTGATTTTCCATTTGTAAAAAAAAATGTAAAACTAGATTTAACCTGGGTATAAAATATCAGGACTCTCTTGAATATAACGTTTGTATTCCCTCTCTCTCTCTCTCTCTCTCTCTCTGTCTCTCGCTCTCGCTCCGTTTTGACAGTCACACCAACTCCGTGACCCCGACTCGACCACAATGGGAGACTGAAATACTGTCCTGCTGTCATTTCATGGGACTCATCTCTCTGGTCCTGACAGCCTGTGACAGTACGGAGGGACACACACACACACACACACACACACACACACACACACACACACACACACACACACACACACACACACACACACACACACACACACACACACACACACAGACTCACATTCTTTCAGTCTTAGTCACTTGCTCACAGAAAATGCCATTGTCAACATCCAGAGCAACAGACAGAGGGGGTGTGTGAGGGCGGTGGTGCTGCTGGATGGGAGGGGGGTCAAAAGAAAGAGAGGATGTTGAGTGTTGACTTGTGACTTTGAGAAAAGTCTGTGCTCGTGGTTTTCAGCTGTCAACAAAGGAGAGAAGCAGAGAGATAACATCTGAGAGGCAGAAGCACTGGGTCCAGTGGTGACGTGATAAAAGGCTGATGATCTGTTTGAAATCGTCCTTCTTGACAAATGGAGATATTCTGAAAATGTAAATGTTCTCGTCCTCTGGACAGAACAGAGAACAAGTGTGGTCTGTATACATTCACCAGGATCTCTCACATTTCACAGCCCCATGTTTCCTCATGCAAGAAGGAAGAATTAAGATAATTTAATAACATATTAATATACAAAAAATGCTAATTTACATGATTTCATTACATGTTTTTATTAGAAATTAAATTGCTCTGGTCTCACTGAGATGTTAGTTGGTAATTTTGGTTCTGTAGCCATCAGCTTTCAGGTCAACAGTCTTTTGTCAGAAGATGTGAATCTTTGTACCCAGTGTGTTTCTAACATTAGTGTGTGTGTGTGTGTGTGTGTGTGTGTGTGTGTGTGTGTGTGTGTGTGTGTGTGTGTGTGTGTGTGTGTGTGTGTGTGTGTGTTAATAAGCAGATACACCTGGTTTCTTACATAAGCTAAAGCCTCCAAGGCTGCGGCACACCTCCACTCTCAGAGTTTCCACTGCACTGACTTCATGCTAATGATATGCAGGAACATGCAGATACACACACACACACACACACACACACACACACACACACACACACACACACAAACACACACACAGAGACACACATATGCACGTAAATACCAATTACAGCGCACAAACCGTGAAAGAAGTACACAGAGAGAAAAGATGCACTACACACAAGTGAGAACAACATAACACACACAACAATACACACACACACACACGTGCACACGCCCTCATTCAAATACAGTTTGACTCTGATACAAGTGCAAGTCATCACAACCTCAAGCTGCACACATCTAAACCTATCTACGACATTTATACACTCACATTGTATACAAACTCTTTCTATCACGTTCAAAGCTGCAATCTCTTCTCAGAGGTTTTTACATGTGTGTGACTCCGCAGCTCAGTGTAACTTACTACATGTCGTGAATCAGCACGGAATGTTTTAATCAAAGAAAACACCCGCACACACACACACACACACACACACACACAGACACACACACGTGCTATAAGGAGAGGGCATGACGGGGCAGCTGAGCCACATGATAATAAGCAGTGGGCCAGTGAGGACAACAGCGGATTAGAGAGTGAGACAGAGATCAGGGTCATTACCGAGTGAGAGTGCTGAGTGTGAGGTCGGACTGTTAACACACCAAAGAGTGAGTGACGACGAGGTGAGCGAGTAAACAAGGAAGAAAGATAAGATATGAAAAGATAATAGAACAAAGGGAAAGCAAGAATTTGACCATTGATGAAGGTGATATTCACGAATGCGGCCTAAAGTATGTGGACACGTGATCATTAAGTTGGTTTAACGTCGTTTTCTATTGCTCTGCAGTGGTTTCTGTCACCGCTTCAGTCGTCTGTGAAGCTTTCTGCCACATTTTGGATCCTGGCTGCAGGAATCCACTCTCAGTCGGGTTCAACGGCATTTACTCACATGATGTACGATGTTGAAGTTGGTATAAGCTCTGTCCTTATCAGTCCCTATGAGGAAATGGGTTTTTGGGGGTGGGGCTTATTAGATGCGATATGAACAGCAGCTCGAGCAGCAGGAGCAGCAGCAGTTGTTTGAAAAGCACAACACTGATGGCGTCCGTTTACTGCCGTGATCGGGACGGTGCGTTGACTCTGTTGCAGTAAGAAGAACATTAGGTGAACTCGACCAGATGTGTTCGATGTGGTGAAGGATGTTGGGTCTCGTTCCTCTGCACCAAACTCACAACCTCAGACCTCAAACACGAGGTCATGTTGAAACGGGAAAGAGCCTTTGGCAAAGTGCTGTGCAAAGCAGAAAACACACCCTTGCAAATGCACTGCACTTGTTGTGTTTTTCTAGTGTAATCGTCCCTCAAATCCCTTTTAGACTTAATGTCATTCACCCATTCATGCACACACACACACACACACACACACACACACACACACACACACACACACACACACACACACACACACTATGATCTAACCACCAGATACCTCCCGAGCCACAGAGTCCGCACACCCCTCACAGAAATAAAGTCAATATTCACATCTCCACTTTAAAAAAACTGCACACTAAGAGAAACAGCTGTGACCATGATATCACCGTGATTCAAGGTTATTAGCGGTTATTAAGTCACATTTCATTTCCAGAAGTGTGTGAATTTTTGAGGATGTGAGTTTATACAAAATGTTGCACACATTACACCACATCCCCCACCCCCAAAAAAACCCCCAGAGACTTTCATTGTTCTGGTTGGAAAGAAAGAATTGTTCCTCTTTTCACGTCGCTTTCCTTCTGTTTTCATGCGAAGAACAAGGATGATGAGAAGAGTGCGCTGAAAATAAATGCAGGAATACATGAGGGGGGCGAGGGGCGTGTGGGGGGGGATGGATCTTAGCGCTTCTGTGTGAAAAACAGGACGGGGAGGAGAGATGGACAAACATGAACTTCTTGTTTCACTTCTGTAAACCTGCCTCCCTATCTGGAAATGAGCTAATACCTAGTGACCGTAACCAAGAGCCCTGGGACAAATAAACCTGTTCCTAAAATACTGCGAGGTGTCCGCAGGCTCCGGCTGAAATTCGCGGTTAATGAACAACTGACTTCGGGTCCCTGAGCAAATAAACTCTCTTCAAGTATTTTCAGAGCGAGCATGAGGGCTCGGCCAACTCCCTGGTACGACCTCCTGAGAGGGAGCTCCCTGTGAAGAGGAGTTAATTTCCCACCGGACAAAAAAACACAAATTCGTCAAGATGCCTTATGAAGAAGATGAGTGAAAAGGGAAAATTCTTTCGGTGACATCCGAACCCTCTCACTGTGGCAAGTGAAATTAAAAAATGTTTCTGTGAGGTTGACGGATAAACGCAGGAGAAAAGCATCTTTCTCTCTCCCACACACTTACAGACCAGTAATTATGACGTCAGCTCCCTGTCAGATAATAACAGGAAATTGAATGATGTGACTACAAAGCTGTTGCGAGGTACTGAAGTATTTCGTATGTTTGAGTTATTAAGACTGAACGTGAGACTAGAGATTAGAACGGTCATCATTTCTAAGACAATTAGATATTTGTGTACTTCGGCCTACCTCACTTACTTGTGACCTCTAAACCTGGAACTGGATTAATTATTCATCCACTTTTGACCGGTAATTAGTTTCCCCCCCAGGATGAGCTACTTCCTTGTTGTCTCAGATGCACCATAAGGAGGTAGAGGACGTGAACTCTCGTAGCCGAGGCTGTTACCGGTTGTTTTCATTCTGGAACGAGGTCACGTGATACGAGCCTGACGACTTAAACGAAGGCTACATCAGGACTGAAAAGATCCAATCAGCAAGCGGTTGTGCGAGTCTCCGTCATCGTTTTTAAAAACATCTCAGCTTCTCCCGGTCCAGACTGAAACGTAGTTTTCAAAGTAAAACGGCACCAGCAGAGTTTCTACACTTCCCTATTGTAGCGGCTCTAAAACTCGTAGCAGTGTGGACGCCAGGCGTATCTTCAGCAAAGTTGACTAAGGCAAACGTAGAAGTGTGGATGTAGCGTTGGACTTCAGACTTTTTATCATAAAATGAATGACTTGAGTCTTAAATTGAACTTGACCTCAGTGAGAACCCCAGACTCACACAAAAGAGAACATGGGTCCAGGGTTCGATGGCCGTTCATCTCATTTCTAGGCCTTTGCATTGTGAGGAATTGGCCTCAGCGACGTGTTAAACCGCTGCCATGTTGATTTAGAATAACATGGCAGCGGAACAACACAACATTTCGGAGAACTGAAAGATTTGCAGCGGACTTTCAGTTTGCTTACAAATACGTGTGACTTTACTTGCACTCAGCAACTTAGAACTTGGCTTCAGACCTTCTTTCACAAGATCTGGAGCCGGACTTTCACTTCTCCCCGAAAGACGAAACAACAGCTCGAGTTTAAGTGTTGAAGTTAGTTGTCATAGGTGCAGTTAGGGGATTGTTAACATATGATATCAGGAGACTCCCTGTTGTCCAGTCCTCTGAAGTAAAGCCAGAATGTGGCGTCTTGTTGTTTCGGTGTTTGTGAGTAGGATTTGCAAATGAGTGTTCGGCGTGATGTGCACATGGGCCGTGCATGTGTGTGTCCTGAGACAGAGGGTGGACTGAGGACAAAGTGTGGGAGGACGAGACAAGGCTGCACATGGAGCCACAACACCCCCACAGCAAACAAGAGGGAGACCAAACCAGCAGCCCAGCCCATACAAACACACTCTCAGCACATGACAACACTATTGTGGTGGAGGGAGACTGCGTGTGTGTGTGTGTGTGTGTGTGTGTGTGTGTGTGTGTGTGTGTGTGTGTGTGTGTGTGTGTGTGTGTGTGTGTGTGTGTGTGTGTGTGTGTGTGTGTGTTGGCGGTGGGGTGGGGTGGTCCGCTGGGTTTCCTCCAGAGAGTCAAACAAATGGACGAAGGGAGATTCACTTCCCCAATGAGACAGACAGATAATATTGACATAGTCTGTCACAATAAGAGTCAGACTGAGCCTCACCCCCCACGATAAAGAGTTTACTGAGAGTTTGTCTGTCGATTGAATTAAAATCTCACTTTTCAATCACAAAAAGAAAGTTATTGATGTTTTTAATCTCTTTTTTTTTTATTTGCATCAAACATTTCAAGTGAGGTTCACAGTCAAATTAAAGAACCAGGCTTGTGATGTGATCTCACTCTTACACAGATTCATATCAGCAGTGTTACTGTTGTATGCAGATGATTCTCAGTTATTCTTCCACAAAGAAACCTGGAGACTGTGAGGCTGTTTCTATAAGTCTAAAAAACTTCAACACAAATAACACAAATTCTTCTGTCGGTGCCTCAGAGTCGTCTGTCGTGCAAAATCACAAAATCTCAGTTCGACAGTGAGCAGAGGCGAAAGTTTGTTTTATTATCAATTTTACACTCTGAGCTTTAACTTCTAAAGAATGTTTTGGCCCTTCGCTAAATTGCGTTGCATATTTTTTAAGTTACCAAAAATTATTAAGAATTAAGTAGGTTCAAAAGGGGCTCACAGCTATCATTCTAGATAAGCACTTGTGTTGTGTTAGTATTCGAAAATATGTGGGAAACCTTTTTGATGTAATGTCCCAAGGGGGATTTATTCATGGTTTTGATGAATCAAGCATATTTAGCAGACTGATATCTGTGAGTGTGTAATTTGGTGCAGTTTGGTTGAATGTAAGAGCTCCACTGAGAACCAGTCTGGTCTTGTTTTATCTTAAATTTTTTATTCAGCTTGTTGTTCTACTGATTTTGAGATATTTAAATAAATGGAGCAATTAATATGAGACTTGCGTGTGTGTTTGTGTGTGTGTGTGTTTGTGTGTGTGTGTGTTTGTGCAGTGAGTCCATGATCACCTCCAGTCGGCTCCCCGTGAGTCATTTTCTGGGGAATCGTGTCATGTCTCCCCTCAGGTGAAAGGGATAAGATCCCACACATACCTCAGCACAAACACACACACACAGCGGTGAGTCAGGAAGGTGTGTCTGTGTGTGCGTGTGTGTGTGTGTGTGTGTGTCTGTGTGTGCGTGTGTGCGTAACTCGTCTGCATATATGCATGTAAACATCTGTGCGAGTGTTTATCTGCAAAAACTGTGCCCCAACCGCCGTGACCCCACCTCAAGTGTGTGTGTGCATCTTGTCAGGTGTGCGTCAAACGTGGGCGGGCCGACCGCACTGTTGTCACACGGCGCCTCGGTGTGACCTCGGAGGTTGCCGGTGGCCGTGATTGGCCGCCAGCTAGCAGCTCATTAAGCCACTCACACGGGGACACGGTGCCAGGAGACACACTCTCCATTTGTTTCACGACACACGGGCAAAGTCACGCACACTCGTCAGCGGGACACTGCAGGTATGGCAGGAGGCCACGGGTACACGCCGCCTCATGCATGTGCACGGAGTCTGTCTGGCCCCTGTGACCCGGCTGAACTTTGGCTCACCCTCATTGGTTCACTGCACCACACAACCTCACACCTAGATGCCTGCTGGCTGCTGGACCAGACCGTGGGTTCATGACCGAGAGGAGGAGGAGAGGACAGGAGGGGAGGGGAGGAGGAGAGGAGAGAGAGGGAGAGAGAGGAGAGGAGAGGAGGGGAGAGGAGAGGGAGAGAGAGAGAGGAGAGGAGGGGAGGAGGGAGAGGAGAGGAGGGGAGGGGGAGAGGAGAGGAGAGGAGAGAGGGAGGGAGGAGGAGGAGAGGAGAGGAGGGAGGAGGAGGGAGGGGAGGAGGGGAGAGGAGGGGAGGAGGAGAGGAGGAGGAGAGGAGAGGAGAGGAGGAGGAGGAGGGGGAGAGGAGAGGAGGAGAGGAGAGGAGAGGAGAGGAGGAGAGGAGGGAGGGAGGGGAGGAGAGGAGGGGAGGGAGGGAGGGAGGGGAGAGGAGAGGAGAGGAGAGGAGGGGGAGGGAGGGAAGGGAGGGAGGGGGAGAGGAGAGAGAGGAGAGGAGAGAGAGAGAGAGGAGAGGAGAGGAGGGGAGAGAGAGGAGAGAGAGGGAGAGGAGGAGGAGAGGAGAGGAGAGGAGGAGGAGGAGGGGAGAGAGAGGAGAGGAGGAGAGGAGGAGGAGGGGAGAGGGAGAGGAGAGGAGAGGAGGAGAGGAGAGGAGAGGAGAGGAGGAGAGGAGACGAGACGAGAGGAGAGGGAGAGGAGAGTTTTTACTTTTGTTTGGTGGAAACCTTTAAAACAACGTCATCTTTACAGAAACTCAGAAAACTCCCAGATTCGATCTTGACGACGTTGTGTTTTTCACAGAATCCACCGGCTGTTGAAAAAGTTTGCTCAGCAAAACTGGCAAGACAATTTGTCTCTGAGCGTCTCAGGACGGGAGGAGGAACAGACAGTTACTTGTTTTATCCCAAATCCTCATCTGTTGATCCAAATCACTAAGGTCTGAATCCAGGTTCCTTGTTTTATCCAATTATTTCTGTACCATTTATCCTTTGAAGGTTGCATAACCAACCGAAGAAGTGGGGAACCTGCCTCACACAGAAAGTGCCGCAGGTTCGAACCCAGAACCTTCTCACTGGTAAGCGACAGGGATAACCACTGCACCACCGTGCCACCACTTCCTCAAGTAGTTTGAGGAACAAACACACACCATATCGCTTTTTGTGAATCTTTGCTGCTTTTAAAAAACAGCATCGGATATAAATCATCGTTTTTCTATTATTTCTTCCTCCTTCTTATTAATAGCTGCCACTTTCGAGCAGCTTGTGGCTTCTTGGTGTTTTCATTTCACAATCAAGATTTGTCTGGTGCCATATTTCATCGTGACTCACAATGACATCCTCTGCTGTGATTGGCCTGCTTGGTGTTTAATTTATTTATTTCAGAAAGCTTAAAGGGTCTTCGGCATCACTGTCACCTCGCGTTTTAAAGTCTTGGAAACATTGTTATCATTGCTGTGAAATGGTTAAAGTACTATAACAGAATTTAAAACTGTCCCCTTCAGACGACATATCCTGAATATATCCTGCAAAAAAATCATAGTTTTGAGTTTTTCACGTGACTTGAATTTACAGTCATGTTCTGCCATATTCCCACAGTCTTATTAGAGTGTGTGTGTGTGTGTGTGTGTGTTTGTGTGTTAATTTGTGTTTATGTACCTCGAGGCCTGGTAACGCTGACTCATCGTTCTGGAAGAAGAGAATGTGCTGACCACGTTAGGTCTGCAGGGGAAACCCCGTCGCTCAACAGAATGACATTTACACTGACTCTCTCTCTCTCTCTTTTTGACAAGTGTTCGTCTTTCTCTCGCTGCTTCTACGTTTTCTCCCTCATATATTTTTTTCTGCCACATTTCTTTTATTCTGTCCCTGTTGCCTTTTTCTCCTTTTCACTTTCCCCTGATGTTTCAACTCACTTGAACCCCTGACTGGGCCTTCTCCCTCTCTCCCTCTTTCTCCCTCTCTCCCTCACCCACTCTGTCGTTCATCTTCCGACCATTCCTGAGACTGACACCCCTCTCCCCCGTCCCCCCCCGCTCCCTCATCTCTCTTTCACCATACGATACTTGTCTGTTGACGTGTCCGTCGGCAAGTTGCTATACCAACTGGATGTTTCTGCTGACCCCTCGCTTGCTTCGTGTGACAGAGCTGCAGGACGTGCAGCTATAGGGCAGAGATTAGCAGATGGGTCTACTGTACAAGTGCACGTATACACACACACACACACACACACACACTCTTAATGCATGCACTTGTACTCATATGCATACATTCATTTAACATGAATCACATGCAAATACTAGAATGGCCCTCAGGAGAGTACATATCTCTGCAAAGGTGTAAATCAAGCTGCACCAAATTTCACACATTAATAGATATCAGCCCCCTAATAAATATAATTTAATCATCAAGAGCCATGATTTTATTCCATGGGATATCTCCATTGGTTTTCTTTCATCTCAACACTCTGGTATTTACACTCACTGGGTTTTAAAGGTCCCAGCAGAGCCCTAATGTTTCCTGACAGTTGACTCCAGTGAGATAGAAGTGAACTGGGGACCTCTCGATCTGCAGTCAAATGCTCTCCCACTGAGCCACACCCCCTGATACTGAGGAGGGTACATCCAGTCAAAACCAGGTTCCCCCTTATGAAATCACATTTAAATTTAATATACCTGAATTGCACAAACTCATAAATATCAGTCCCCTAAACATGCTTCATTCTTTCATTAAGATCTTTGAATTATTCTCTGGTATATCGATGAAAAACATCAACAAATGGAATGTTAAAAAGATTCCTCGTCTGTCCCCTTGAACCAGTTCTGCACCAAAATGTGAAACCAGAGAACATCCCCGATTAGTTCAGCTAATCGTCCATCGTCTGACAATGAATTAGCTTCTTGGGGCAACGACCAATATTTTAGCACTTCTGTTCGCCGTACACGATTTATAGTCCGACTAATTTCTTTTATCACAAAAAGTCAAACGTTTCTCCAAACGAAACACCAAAAGTAATTCTATCTTTATATGGATACAGATGAATTTAAAAGACGATAGCCGATGCGTTTCTGTCTCACAGACGCAGCCTGCTCGAATGTGAAATTAAAATTAAAAGGCTTCCGAACCCCCCAAATCTTGCCCCTCCCCCTTCAGGTCCTGCAGATTCACATGAGGAACTACAGCAAACCAACAGGAACAAGGGTGAAAACATAACCTCCTGGGCAGAGATATAAAAAAAACATGTGAAACAAAAGCAGAGCCGACGTTAAATTAACTGTATATTTGTTGAACATTTTTATTTTATATTAAAAATAACATTCATAACAGTAACAGTTGTACAACCAATAATTATAATCTGAAACATGTCTGCAACAATAATTACACTTTTTTTTTAAATAAGTTAAGAAATAAAGTTTGTCTCTCTTCCCCCTGGATATCGTTTTCTAAAAGCATTTATACAGTGTTGGCTATAACAGCGATCTCTAACAGCCAGGTCTTTAAGACTTGCTTTAACGTGGATATTCATAACATGTTATCTAGGCAGGCATTTGTTTGTTATTCTGGTTGGATCCGGCAGTAGTACAAAAAGAGCAGGTTATTGATATTTTCCAGTACATGAAGCTACAGTACACGGCGGAGTACTTCTCTAAGGTCAGTGTAATGATCAGTGTACGGCTACTCCAGTGTTAGATACAGTTAGACATTGTAAGATAACAGTAATGTTTGGCATCGAGGCCTCAGCTGCATTTCCAGTTATTGTCCCAGTGTAGAAATCCAGTTCTCCACGTCTCCACTCTCAGCCCGTGCTGCACATTTAGCCCCAGATAGTGACGTCTTAGTCCGAGTCACTAATCGGAAGTCGAGCTGGATGTCAAAGGAGCCAATCAATGGCTGCCGACTGCAAGGGCGCACCAGCTTAGCTTTGGGCATCTGACAAGCTTCCATCCATCCCACGTTAACGGGATGTTATTTAGATCCAGTGTTCAGGGTGACCAATAACTTCCAGTCCAACGAGTTCATAAGATTGCACTTTTTTAAAAATTTTCTTCTCAAATCCACGAAGCCGGACGCTCTGCGGCAGCTCTGGAGCAGGAAAGGTAACTTTGTCTGGAGCCGTCCAATCGAAAAGCAGCAGCAGTGTCCGTCCCCTCCGTCCAGAGAGTCGACCGGCGGCACATTCAAGAATCCCACATTCTTCATCTCTCCGCTTGGAGCAACGTGTCGGGTCAAAAGCTTTTGGATTAGCTTCAGCGTTTCCTGTTAGGAAATAATAATGTTTTTCGTCATTTTCTAATTTTATTTCCCACTTTTATACTTTTGCTAAACTTCTTTAAAGTTTCTTGGTATCACAGAGTTTGACAACAAGAGGAAACATCTAAATCTCATTATTCGAATTATTCAGTTTATTCATCATTGTATTGCTTTGGTAAATATCAACTGTATCATGATTCAGAGGTAATTGGAGATTTTTACCATGTTTCTCTCACTCATTAATTGGATATAGTCAAATATCAAGATCAGGTTTCAAGCCCGGCTACAGAACAACATCCCTGCAGCCGAGTCACTGCATCAAAAATACCCTTTAAAGATTTTAAAGTACATAACGTCGCCCTACAGCGTCACGTAAAACCAAAAAAGACCATCCTCTCACCTGCAGCTCTACATGATCATGGCTCTGAGGGCGGCTTTGCTGATGCGTTTGCGGTGTTTCCTCCTGCGGCGAGGGGAAGCCGGACGGAACGGGGCCTGACGCGCAGCGGGGGACATGGGGGCCACAGTAGACACGACTGGGAGAGATAAAAAAAACAAAGACAATAAGGTAAATACGAGAGTAAACAACAAACAAAGCAGTAAACAATTATTCCATAACCAAGTAGTTTGATTGGCTGAACCTGTATTTGAAAACAGGTAAATGTTGATGTGAGTGTCCTTCGACCAAATTAACAAAATACAGACTTAATACTGAGAGAAAAACACAAAACAAAATGTAATATCATATGAATATTTGTTTATTGTGATGTTTCGGTTTTTTGTGTATTTGTGGTATTTTTATAGATTTTATTTTTGATAGCATAGTGTTGTTCTTTTGTTGATTTGTTTTATTGCGTCGCTGGAAACGATCAGGCTTTTCTACAATTTACTGCCTTTGCACTTATATTTATACGGTTTATTTTTTCAAATTTAGTGTATTATTATTATTATTATTATTATTATTATGTATTCGGTTGACCAATCACAGCAGACTTGGCTTTATCAGGAGCGGGAGGGGCGGCCTTAAAGAGACAGGAGCTGAATCCAAGTGTTTGAGACAGAGGCTGAACAGAGGAGCTGCAGCAGTGGAGCGTTTGAGTTTGTGTTTTCTGAACATTAGAGCATGTAAATCTTTTTCGAGTAATAACACAAATTTAAATCAGGAGCAGGAGCAGGATATGTCTCCTTAAACAGTCTCATGTCGGTGTGAACAGCATCACAGAGCAGCAGTGGAGAACAGCCAGCGGGCGTGGAGCTCCCGTCGTGGCTCTGGCTGCACTCTGAAGGGCACCTGATAACCTTGACGCCTGCATAACAAAGCCTGCAGGTTTCAGTGGAACGCGGAGCGGTGGGAAGTGCAGCTGTCTGAGCGCGCAGCTCTCAGGGGGTTGAGGAAGAATAGCAGGACACACGTGGTCGTGGTGTTTACGGTCATACGTGTACGGGGGCTGCTTCCGGCTCTGGGAAACTCTCACACCGATTCTCTCACACGTGAACCGCTCGTATTACAACACACGCAGAGGCAACACACGCATGACCACTGGAATACGACAGTCATAACAGTTGTCAGCCCCCCATAAATCTGTCCTCGACGACAACTAACAAGGGCAGCGGTTGTACAAACAAGTTCTCCGGCGTGTATCGTTGTGTCCTGCGTCTTCCAGATTGTTCCAAACTATTGTTTTTGGCCTGGAGCAACACTGGGGAACCGCGCCAAGAGGTGTGTCGGGTAATATTTGTACTGAATACACAAAGGCCCGGTTTTTATTGTTGACATTTGAATTACAACTATACTTATAAATCAGAAGTATGCGTAATAAGAGGTTGATTTAAAGAGGAAAAGAAAGCGTTACATCGGCCAAGAAGGTAATAATTTCCTTCCTGGTCGTTAATTTGTTGGTTTGCAAAATTTTTATTTTGGTGCTAAACCAAACCAGTGTCAAGAATGTTTTATATTTGATGTTTTCACTGTTCTCCCAGAGAACAATTAAGATTAAAAAAAACTAATTATGTGTGTGACCTGTGCTCATTCGGTATTTTGGTATTAATTTACTTTTTGCATTTACCACATGTCCCACATATAAAAATGTGCGACGTGTATCATATGTAAGACTTCAGTTCAGTTTCGAGCTTTTTAAAGGAAGTAGTTCTTGTCTGTGAAGATTCTCAGTAATTGTTGTGTGAGGCCTCTTCCTAGATTTATTTATTTATGTTCCTTTTCAGTTATGACTGAGAAACTAGGAGTTCTATGTTAATCACATTTGTTTTTCACAGGGTTTGATCTGAGCCAGACAACAATAGTATCTATCATCACTTCCATACGGGGTGAGTAGCTGTTAAAATGCATTGAATACAGTGAGTTGTTGAATTTGTTTAAATGCACTGGTATCAGACCAGTACTCCAGGTGTTAGAATCAGTATCGGGAAGGGGAGTTGGTATTGGAACATCTCTATTTATAATGTTTTCAACCACACCATCACTTGTACTTCTACGTTATGAACCATCCAGACCCTCCAGGTCGTCTGGGACACGTCTGTGTTTCTGTGTCGAGACTAAACATCGAGAAGCAGAGTTTACTTTCTTTTGTGGAAGCAGCTCCCGGAGAATCTTTTCACATCGATGCTGAAGACTTTGCCACCGGCTTTCATTAAATCAGATAATATCTCCTTTCTTACACTGCACTGTCACAGTCTTATTTCTTACTTTATTTAAATCTTTTAAATTCTTATTAAATGCCTTTTTTTTGCATCGTCTTCTTTTGTTTTTACATCTTATACCTTTTATATTTCATGTAAAGGACTTTAAATCGCCTGGTTGTTGAAATGTGCAACTCAATCAGGATGTAATCAGGATGTAATCAGGATGTAATCAGGATTCTATGAGCATCCACACTGACACACACACTCTCACACAGCTGAGCAGCACCTGTTATAAACGTGGTCGGCTTTGGTCTTTGCTGAGGAGGATGAGGATGAAGATGAGTCTGTTTATCCGGTTCGCTCTGTACCATCTCTAGAAGTTTGTGCCTCCTCTCCTCCTCCTCTGTTAAATGACCGTCTTCTGTGGTCAGCTTAGAGTCTCTCTCCCTCGCCTGATTGGCCGGCTCAGCACCGGCCGAGTCCCCGCTATTGGCCGAGCCACTCTCCTCCCTCTCGCTCCCTTGACTGACTGTTTCAGTCTCAGTCTGTTTTGTGACCTGTGTAATTATTTGGCTGGTCACTGAGTCTCTCTGATTGGTGGTTAGAGGAAGGGTGGGGTTTTGCTCCGATGCGGGTGGGAGTGTCGGGCTGACGGGGGGCGAGGCGCTGTCGGACTGAGGAGCGTTGAGTCGATGCTGCGTCCTCAGCTCGGGGTCCTCGGCCCCTCCGTGGTTGTACGGCTGTGGATAATGTGGCTGACGATGATGCAGATATGGCTGCTGATGCTGTTGTCTCTGCTGATGCTGTAACACCTGCTGCTGCCTCTGGGCGTGATCGGGATGATGCCCTTCAGTGTTCGATGCCACGCTGCCCTCCTCCCTGCTCCCCTCAAACCCACTCCCGTGCCCGACCTGCTGCGTACTTCCCATGACGCTATGCTCCGCCCTCGCCTCCGACGGCCAGCTGCTGACGGATCCCAGCACCCCGGCGATCGGCTGGTGCGCGGGCCCCTGGTGCACCCTGGGCTGTGTCCAGTGCACCAGCTGGGTGTAGCTGCCCTGCTGCCACTGCCTGGCCACCGGCTCGCGCTCCTCGGAATGGTAGCGCTGCTGGTTGTGCTTCAGGACGTCGTGGCGATGGAGGTCAGCCTTGGAGGCGTGACTCTTGGGCGGAGCAGGGTGGACAGATCGCGGAAGGGGCAGGGGAAGGTGGGAGGAGGAGGCAGGCTGCTGTGGTGGAGGCGGAGGGGGGTTGGGGCTGCTCTGAACGGGGGAGTTAGCGACGGGAAGGGACGAGGAGGACGAAGAGGACGAAGAGGATGAAGAGGATGAAGAGGACGAAGAGGACGAAGAGGATGAAGAGGACGAGGAAGATGTGGCAGGTTGGCATCTGCAGCTGACGTGGTCCTCCACTGATATCATGGCGTAGGTGTAGTGAGGTTGACCCTTGATGACCTGGATCTTTAGCACCTGGAGAAGAGAAAGGAAACATTAGAGAAATAAAAATTCAACAGAATAAACCATTAGTGTGAGTCCAGACACGAGAGGGAAATCTAACTTAGAAACAAAGCTCTAGAAAACCAGTCTGACTTTTTTGTTTTACATAACAGAACAAAATGTAGCTGCATGTGCGATATAACATATTATGAAAACATGCAGCAACGACATCTGATTGGTCGTTTCCCAACAAGCTAATAATTCAATTCAATCAACTGTGGCAGTGGCGAGTGAAAGAGAAATGTCAATTTACCTTTTCTCAAAGTTATATCACGAGTGTAATCTGATTCTGCATTTGAACTTGTAATGTTTACACATACCTTCAGGTATCTGCTGGAGGTGACGGTGGGGATGCACTGCAGGTGCCTCGCGTTGCAGCAGCCCGAACATCTCTGCACCTCCACGCACGGCGGCCACAGGATGAAGTCGGCGTTGCGGCGGTCGAGCATGGACCTGGTCACCTCCATCACCTCTGTCCGAACTTTACAGTTCGCCAGCTGCGCCTGCTGCGCCTCCACTGTGGGTCAGAGAGGGAGAAACATTAGAGTATAAAACCGGCAGGACGGGCATAAGACTGATGAGAGACGGACGGAAGAAAGAGAAGGATTCAAAAAGACATATAAACAGGAAGGGACACAAATAGATGTGGAAACCTACCAAGACTTCTAGAGTATCTGCCGTGGGTGTGGTTTGTGAGAAAGTCGTGCTCATCCTCTTCCTCTTCTGCAGAAAAAGACGAGGGAGGGCGGGAGAGGAGAATGAGACAAAAACACAATTAGCGAGTTGATAAAATCAACTTAGGATTTTCCAACGTCTGCGTAAAGCACTTTCACGAGTGACGTTAGAAGTCTTTCAGCCATGTGAGGTCTTTCCAGCAGCTTCCAGCCGAGCTCATTGTTCACTGCGCACAGGAAGACATTTTTTTTCTGCCCCTGCTAAAACAATTAGGCTATTTTCTGCCACAATTTGTCTCGCTGCCGTCAAGAATACTGTTGAGGAGAGATAGGAGTTGTTAAATATAACTCATGTGTGGTTCTGTAAATGTGTGTGTGTGTGTGTTTGAACATGCCGTCATTTCATACTGTTGCCCCCCGGTGCTAATTATAACCCCGGTGTGGATTGCCTTTGGTCACTGTGCGTGCATGTGCGTTCTGGAGTGTGTCTGTGTGTGTGTGTGTGTGTGTGTGTGTGTGTGTGTGTGTGTGTGTGTGTGTGTGTTGTGTGCGTGTGTAGGTGGTATTTGGTTGCCTGTTAGCCCTAATTAACTGCCCGCTGCAGAAAGAGAACAGTTTGTTATTGTTCTCAGGAACAGCTTCTTTTTCAGATCCGTGCTCGCAGATTATAAGGTCGTGTTTTTATTTGCACTGCTAACGTCTGCAGGCTAATATACCAATGCTGAGCAGGTTTAACTGTATTCTTAGTGTTCAGCAGCTTGATTTAGCGCGTTGTCATGCTCACTGTTGCTAATTACAACAAAACACAGCAGAGTCGGATGTTAACGTCATTAGCTCGAGTTTTTTTTCCCCTCTGGGCTCCATGAATATGTTTAACAAATATCAATCAATCCCATATTAGTGTTTTGAAAAAGTGTTGGACTGAATGAAGCTACTACGGCTAAACCAACCGTGACGTCTCCCATTGATTTGAGAACTGATGGTTTGAAATCCAGTTTGGCATTTTGTCCAGCGCCATCGCGTTGTTCTGAAACCAGAAGTAACCATATTCGGGAGCGGGGGGGTGGGCTTTACACGCCCACTTACACCTGCGACCTGCGCCCATTGGACACTACTAGCTGTGACCTCTGCTGGTCATTGGAGAGAATGCAGGTTTCAGGCATTTATCCGCATCGGCTTCACTTTCTACGTCCAGTTTTTATATACAGTCAATGCTAAAAAACACACAATTCAACATGACGAGCGACACATCTGGAACCGCAACAGAAGGGGAAGGAAAGAACGAGAACTTTGAAAGTGAAACGTTCTAGTTTTGCCGAAACTTCAGGCTTCGGTTTCAAAATGATCCCAGATACAAACAGTTGGAGTCATTTCCCCGTGCCTCCCTCCCTCTGTTGGTTCCTCTCCACGGTGGCTGTTATGTCACCGTGTTATTTATGCATTAAAGGAATGATCAAACGACAATCCATTAATATATGTATGTGTGACTTGGTTTCTCAGAGGGATAAGTTTATAATGAATCTTTTAATCAGCTGCGTGGGCATGTGTCTGACTGTGTGCACAAGTTTGTTTGGACTCTGTTTGGGGTCGGAGATGTAGGGCGGGTGTGTGTGTGTGTGTGTGTGTGTGTGTGTGTGTGTGTGTGTGTGTGTGTGTGTGTGTGTGTGTGTGTGTGTGTGTGTGTGTGTGTCTGTCACACAGACACATCTATATTTCAGGACTGAGAGAGGAATCCAGAGCAGGAGAACAATGCAGTGACCTTGTGCTGTGAAGTTTCTCTCCGTCTCTCTGTCTCAGTTTGTCTGACGCTCACCAAGGTCACAGCCTCTCTCTCTCTCTCTCTCTAACACACACAAACACACACAGACACACAAACACACACACATCGAGCTGGTTCATCAGTCTTGCTGCTGTCTCGGGTAAATATTGCTTTAACATGGTGCTTGGCATGATACTCTCTTACTGCATTCCTATGTCTTCAGGCCTCACACAGATTCACCTCCTCCACGTCTGTGTAATTAGTGTGTCTGTGTGTGTGTGTATGTATGTGTGTGTGTGTGTGTGTGTAGTACCTATTGCATTGGCCTCCTGCAGCAGCAGCACTTTCAGCTCGTCTACAGAGGAGATGGGAGAATTCCTCACCAGGTCGACCAGCGACGGAGGGAGAGGATCGCCCTGTGGAGACAGACACTGTTTTAATATGACGTTACTTTTACAAACACCAACGACACATTGAACCTGGTGAATATGCAGCTACGTCCCAAAAGCTGAATAAAAACATGCATTTCACCAAATAATTCATAATGAGGCAACAAGACCTGTCCAGCGTCAACTTTCCCCCGACACTAGATAAGATAACCAGTGAGGTTGAAGCCCTCGATATCTCATAGTTCTCGTGCACAGTCATCAGTTGCAGAATGAAGCAATCAAGTGATTCCAGTCGACTTGTAACGCCCAAAAAATACAACCTATTGAATGATATGTTGCAGGTTTATGAATTCAGATGAAGCCGCTGAGAAAAAGGAAGATGCACAATCATAAAATACACAAAATAAAAAAAACTACATGGTGGCGACGACTACGTCCTTCAGAGGGTCCCGCCCCTGAACTCTGACATTAATATCTGTTATTATTTCCCACAGAGGCTGGGAGGGGGATTCTTCCTCTGAGGATTTTTCAAAGTGTGTTTTTTTGTTATTTATTTTGATCCTGGGTCCGAAACATTAAGAGGATTGAAATGAACTGAGAGAGAGAGAGAGAGAGGGAGAGGGGGAGGGGCCATCTCAGACCTCCATCTCAACTCCTGCTCCACTTTTGTTTCCTCCTGCAGAGGAAATGATGCTTGTGACAGTGTGTTGCTGCTGTTGTCACTCTCTCCTCGTCTGTTTACCCTCAAACGTAAGACAGGAAACTCGCCTCTCTCACCCCGTCTCTCTCTCTCTCTCTCACACACTTTCTCCATGTATCTCGTCCATTTCTGTTCCGTCACTAAGCGTCAAGATGAACTTTCTGTGTTAGATTCCACTTTTGTCAACTTTATTCTTGAAGTAGAAAACATCTGCACGTTATACAACACACGACTTGTGTAAAAAAAAAAAGTGCTCTTATTCAACCGAGTTATGCAAGTTGTGTATTTTCAAACGGGGCAAAGATAAGGGGCCGTGATACTTAATGAACTTTTAATGAATGCCACTGCAGGAATTCATTACGGATTCAGTCCGGCTGTTTCTTAAGGAGGCTCCTGCGGTTTCTGCGTGGAGATCAAAAGCAGTATACTCAGTGTTCTGTGTCACATTCTGCTTTGGTTGGCCGTAAGTCGATCTTATCTCGGAGCAGTTGCAACAGGACTCGATACAGTCACATGCCAAAAAGATGCCAAAACAAATTAAGGAGTGTGAAGAGTATGAGGAGCAAAGAGAAGAGAAGAGAAAAGTAAAAAGACTCTCGTCCTCCCGCATGATACAAAATGTATGACTCAAGATATTAAGTGTTTATAGCTAATAAGTAAACATGTTTAATGATGAAGGCAGAACTCAGACATGAGGATTAAAAGGTCTGAACCTCAGTAAGTCGGAGGGTTTATCCATGAAAGTGCAGGATCATTTTAATGCTGTTTAATCAAAGTTAAAACATAAATGAGTTATTATATTATTTGATGTTTTATTTATGAATGAAAATGTCCTTATACTGTGTTTGCTCCTGTTAATTTTAATGGGAGACATTTTACAGATAAAGTCAAATGTGTGGACTTAAAATTAAAATGTTGGCGACGTGATTTTCCACTAAAATGATCCGGATCATGATGAGTCTTTCACTTCCTGCCTTCGTTAAAGCTTTGGTTAAACAAATCAAAACTTTATGTTTGTGTTCAACCTCCTTCAACAGAATGAACTTTAGAATGAACCCAAACAAAACTATAACTTTAATCCAACTCTGGGGTTAGATTCTGGGTTTTTATTTCATTTATATTGTGAGACAGGACATTTTCAAACCTTCTCCTTGATTTCCCAGCGAATTATTACTTGATTTGAAAAAAATCTGACATGTTTAAGGGACTGATATTTATGATTGTGTGCAATTTGATGCAGATCCAAATGTAAATCTGGTTCTAGTTGATCTAAATGTGGTTTCACAAGGTTTAATCACAGTTTTGTTTGGGTATTTCATCTCAGTATCAGGGGGCGGAGCTCAGCGGTGGAGCATTTGACTGCAGATCAAGAGGTCCTCAGTTCAAATCTGGGCGCCCCCTGCGGTTACCTTTCACTTTGAGCACAAAAAATGAATGTGAACCATTTTTGGGGAATTTATAATTCATGAATGTGGATGAAAAGAATTCCTCTCTCTCTCTCTCTCTCTCTCTCACATCTCTCTCTCTCTCTCTTGGGGCGGCGGCTCAGGACACCTGGACGACTTTCACGAGCCACTGGCTGACCTAGTTAAGAAAACACACACACACACACACACACAATCACTCACCCCATCTTTTCCACTTCTCATACGGATGCTTAACCACTTAACTGTCCACCCAGTTTGTCCAGACACACACACACACACACACACACACACACACACACACACACACAGAAACACAGACACACACACACACACACCCAGACACACAGGCACACACACACACACACATGCAGGGGCAGTTTTCACTCTGCATCAAACCATCATCACAGCCCCAGTGTTGATTGCAAACACACAACACACACATACAAATTGGAGAGTGGTACACACAGTTCCTCACAAGGACAAACAACAAACTGCTGGTTAAAAAAAGAGCAGCGTTTGGATAACATGCTAATAATAGTGGTTTGAGCAGAAGAGCTAAATTAGCCACAATGACTCTGACACTTGGTTCCTTGTTTTCCATGTAACACACACATGTACACACACATGTACACACACAGGGAAACAGGCCTGCGGATGTTTGTGGTGAGTGAGAAGCCTGTGGACTCGACGTTTCTCATATCGCGCACTGCGTGAGTGTGTGTCGCCGAACTGTCGGGTGGAGAAGGCTGTCTGCTAACATGACATGATCTACAAGCAGGTCGCACACACACACACCCACACACACACAGACACACTCATGAAAACACACACTGCATGGGGCCTCGGAGGAAGCCTGGAAGGCAAAGAGATTGTATGGAATGTTTGAGGAGAAAGGTGAAGTGTAATGGAATGTAATTATGGGGCCAGCTGACTGCTCTCACACACACACACACACACACACACACACACACACACACACACACACACACACACACACACACACACACACACACACACACACACACACACACACACAGTGGTATAGTCAGAGGCAACGTGATAAAAAGTAAACACACAAAAACACAGAATCCAAGTGTGTGATGAGTGACTCAGAATCACACCACGCTGTCACAACACTGGTGTTTTTTTATCAGAGGCGTGGCAGATGGCCAACGAACTGTCGCATAAACTTGATACTCACACACACACACACACACACACACACACACACACACACACACACACACACACACACACACACACACACACACACACACACACACACACACACACACACACACACACACACACACACACACACACACACACACACACACACACACGTGGGTGCACACAAACCAGCAGAACAGATAAACGAGATAAACATCTCCCCTTCAACAGCAGAAGAGATGATGGATGGAAGGATGAGCGAGGAAGAGGAGGATGGAGTAAATGAAACTAGGGAAAGAGGAGAGGGAGGAGGAACGCTTGTCTTTGAGTGAAGGCAGTGAACTCCTCTAGCTGCTCAGGCCTGTGCCTCAGAATCATCGACTGTTTATAAAGATGGACGACTTGAGAGCCGCCCGAGAGTGACGCCAAATCGTCCATTACACAAACAGCCAAAACAGGTAAATGAACACCAGCCATTTTGAGTTAATAGTTAGCTTTACACACTAGCTGACAACTTTGGCTTCAAGGTAAAGGCCCTCAGGTGCAGGAAGTCAGACTGGAAGCAATGAGGCGTCACTGGGGGGCTTTTATTGTGGAGCAGCCACAGGCACATAACACTGAGGTGTCAGAGTTTGCTTCGAGTGCTGTCACAGAACCTTCATTAAACTTTATAGACTAAATTTAGTTCTTTAAGTCGTATAGAACAGAATCTGCTGTTAGGGAAAGTTGACAGTAAGTTGGAAGTTATATTGAATCCAAACTAATAATCTCCGTCTGTGTGTGTGTGTGTCACATTTCTCAGGAACCGTTAATCTTATCGGCGTCGCACTTGTCATGTGTATCGTCAAGGGCCCGAGGGAAGTGCGGTTTGGAATTTGCTGCAATCAAAATAAAGTCGCAGCGGCAACTTTTCAACGTGAGTGACGTTCACGACAACGGGAACGACAACAGATTCCCCAGTTGAGGGAGTCGAGCTTCACTCGTCTTCCATCATTAAAGATCCTAATAAAAATGTCGCAACTGTTCCCGCAAATCTACACTTTAAACTTTTTTATTCACTACTTTTATTCCTCTTTGTAAAGAAAGTATAGAAAAGACTCTCCTCTAATGCTGCACCACACGGGGCTTACAAACAAATACTCTTATGTGCCACTGCGCTTTTCTATCTGACACACATGCACGCACACGGAGGCATAACCCCCGTTCGCACACACACACACACACACACACACACACAAAAACACAAGCACATATGTCCACTAACACATGACACAGCTACACTCGGCCAGGCACCCAGATGTGCACACACACACAAATACACACACAGCTACACAGCACACAAAGTCCGTGAAATCCCCGGCAGATTAGTTGCTGTTCTTATGTAAAATGGATCAAGCCAGGCAGCAGCAAATCATCCCGGCTCGCTCGCAGAGACAACCGTCTGACAGCAACCTGTTCAAAACCCACCAATCAGTGTGTGGGTGTGTGTGTGGTGTGTGTGTCCTTGTGAGTGTGTGTCGAAGCAGCAGTTGTGATTCGAACGACAGATGATGAACATTTTGAGGTCTGAGCGGGTGAGTGAGGGCTGTTGTGTGTTTGACTCCACTTCTGTTTAATGGATTTAAAATGAACCGTAACAGCTCTCAATGTGTGTGTGTGTGTGTGTCTGTGTCTGTGTGTGTCTGTGTGTTAAAGAGCATATTGTATAAGCAACACACTTTGACTGGATTACTCACTGACACAGCAGCTGCACAGTGAATAGAAAATGATCTTTCAGTTGTAAATTCTGATGATTTCTGTGTGTGTCTGTGTGTGTGTGTTTGTGTGTTTGTGTCCTGGCTTGCGTGCATGTGTATTTCTTTTCCACAGTATTTTCCAAAGACATCTCCATTTGTTCCATCACAGGACTAAACATTGTGACCAGATGAGGATTAAAGAGTCACACACACACCCACACACACACACCCACACACACACACAGAGAGTTCAGAATCTGTGACTCACACATTGACCTCTCTCAGGTCACATGTCAGGTCAGTGTTGGTTTGAATATAAAAAGTTGTCAGATCTTCGCGGTGTTACCTTAAGCTGCAGCTGATCTCCTCACGCACACAAGTCATCGGAGGTGCTAATAGTTTCCGTGATTATCCTGCAGACCACAGGACGACCGGTCAAGTCCAATAACAGCCATTTTCACACCCGGCCGCCTAATGCCCCTTGTGCAAGGCACTGAGCCTCTCTGGCAGCAGCTCAGAGGGAAATGTGAACTGTGGACTGTGTGAATTGTAATTTTCTGAAAGTCAAGAATTGCTGCTGTTGTACAAAAATGTAACTGAAATATCTTGGATGAACTTGCAGCCATCTTGCACTTCTGACGTTATTTGAAGTCAGATTCTGCGCAAGTCAGTCTCAGCTGTCAATCAAGATGTATAATCAATTAATTAACTAAAACCAAACTTATCAGAAACATGAACACTTTTAACATCTGTGCGATACGAACTATCTAAGAAGACAAGAAACCGTCTGAGAAAAATGCATTAAAGTTTATTTAGTTTGTTCCATGTCCCACCTGCTAACTTGGAGGAGGCGGGGTTCGTGGCCTATACTGCAGCCAGCCACCAGGGGGCGAGAATCCTACATAAGTGATAAGAAACACACGTATGACAACTTTCTCCACATCTACACGACCTGAAAGAAGCAACAGAGCTAAGAACATACACGTCTCTGGCTCGTACTAACCAGGGTGGATGCTGCAGACTGTCTGTACCTGCAGATGTTCAAACGTGCGGTGAAACTCCAGAGACCAGGCTTCATGTCCTGTCCCCTCACAACAGCGGATATTTGTTTCTTTTCAACAAACAATAAGACGTTTTCCAAATCATAACAAAGTAGCTTTAGTAGCCGAAACTTTACGAGACCGAAGAGGTGACACATCAAAAATTGCTCACGTGGGCAGTTGATTGCAAGTCATCACTGGCTTCACAGAGGTCACCTGACAGGGCACATGACCTATTAGTGTTCTTCTACGTCCTGTCCTGAGAAATAACTTGAGGGGCACTCGGAGAGAGCATATCTCCGCCAAGGCTAAAAAAGATCCCAGTCGTCAAGATCGATGAATAATTCTCTGAGAAAAAAACGCAATCTCACAATATTGAAGTAAGTAATAGAAACATTCCTGGATCTGCACCAGATTTGAACGGGTTCCTCTCTGACTTACACCGCAGCCAGCCTCCAAGTTTCGCAGTAATACATCCAGTAGTTTTTGCGTAATCTTGCAAAACAACAGACAAACGAACGTAGATGAAAACCTCCCCGGTGAGTTAATAATGAAGATGAGTAATAATCACTGGCACAGAGAAAAACTAATGGATGAACACTTTCAATCCATTCATGTACTTTGTTAAATGTTTGAGGAGCAATATCTCCCGTCGACATATAAAAATCCAGCTGGTGTGAATGTGCAGAGAAACGTGTGTCTGCTGAACACATGAGGCTTAATAAGACACAGTCACTGCACTAAAATAACTGAGAGAGAAATGATTTCATCCACAGAGTGACAGCAAGGACCTTGATGCTCTGGTGCGACAGTGAAAACAGCAGCTGGGCTGATGGGTAGATTTTAGCCCCTGCTGCTGTCGGCCCAAAGCCAAGGCCCTGCCCCCCCCCTCTCTCTCTCTCTCTCTCTCTCTCTCTCTCTCTCTCTCTGACACTGACTCTTCCTTGCAACACTCAGGGAGAATCACGACCACGCAACATAAAAAAGGAACCATGGAGAGAAACGGGCGCAGCACACGATGGAAAAGGTTCAGAGGCTCAGAAAGGTGCAGATCAACTGTAGAAAACATCCCCTGCACAGGTGGTAGCATCAGCTCAGGGGATTGTGGATGTCAGATTATCTTTGTGCATCAGAGGAGATATCACGACCTCTCCTGACTGACACTGTCTGTGTGACACACGGTAACTGAGTCACAACCTTTCCCCCCCCCTGTTCTCTTCATCTTTACCGAGATTCCTCAGGACGACTGAGTATTTACAGGCTGGTTAGAGATCAGAGAGAGAAACTGGTCACAGGGAAGGAAACGTCTTTCAACAGCATTCAGCCCATCCAGGGGATTTAGTTGGTAAAGGGCCCAAAATAAAGTCTAAGGGACACAGGTGGAGCAGTGGAGGTAAACCCAACCTGTCCAATCAAATCAAATAGACGTGTGTTACCTTTGAGGATAAAGTTTTTCTGATATCTAACTATTCCTGGTGGTGGTTGGTTCCCTAATAGCAGTGGCTCTCAAATGGGGGAAGTTGTGAAAAGTTTCCAGGTTCGTGAGTTAAAATCATCATGATATTATTCTGACATGTTGAAAATATGTTTAACTCATGTCCAATATCTTTATCTATCAGACATTTCTCTTAGTGTTCTTTCATATGAGTAAGTAGAACAACTACACCATTGACGGCTCCACCTTTAAATCCATTGTTCATTGACAGGTCAACACATTTGAATCCACGGTTCTTCCCACCGGTCACGCATCTACCGGCAGCTCGCGGTCTTACCTCAGCGCTGCCGAGCCTCAGACGCGCCGCTGACAGCGCACTCAGCAGCAGCAGCAGGACCCAGGACCTCATGTCGCCGGCATTTAGCACGTCGGCGTCCAATCCCCCGGCTGCACCGAGCCTCGTCCCGGTGCCGTGCGCTGGCCGCTCGTGCCTGTGCGAGACGCGCACCGTTTAAATATCCCCAGCGCAATGTGCCACTGCCTTTAAGCGCAAAACCAAATGTTTGCTCACGGTGAGTCACACGCAGGCGAGACGTCTGACTGTGTCCATACCCAAAAAACTCACAAGCGGAGACGTCGCGGGAGCTGCGGGACAGGTGCGTGAATGCGAGCCGTTGTGATTGAGGGAATCTACAGCGACGCAGCTCCAGTTATATCAGTGCAGTGTGATGAGGAGTCCGCGTTATGATCCCCAAAGAAAAAATGTCTCCAAATGTGGGATTTCTAGAAACCCGTGCGCTAGAACGCGTAAAGGTGCCAGATGCGTCCACGTCAAAGTCAAAACTCCACATAAACGTGTCAGGCTCCCGTTTCAAAATCGCACTTCAGTGTAAAAATAAAAATAAATAATGTAGCATGAGTAAAAAAAAACACAACTCCAGAGGTCCGTGCGTAAAAGTTGGAGCAGCGCGTCGTGCGTAATTCTCTGGACGCTCCGCGGCAAAAAAAGAGTCAGATTCTTCTCATCCCGGGATTCACTTGGCTGCTCGCTGCATCTGCTCTGATCTAAATGTCTCTCTCGTCGTTATCAGCCTCCTGCATTTCTCACACTTCGCCTCCGCCCCCCCCGTGGCTGTGCTGCCTCTCCCGCTGCGGCTGCGCTCTGCGGCTCCGCTGGATCAGGTTGTTCTCGCCTCTTGCGCGTCTCCTCTCTGGTCGCTGTTCAGGCGGCGGAGCAGCTTTTCCAGATAGAAGCAAGTTTTCACCATCAAGTCACACAGAGAAACTCAGCAGCACACCGGAAACCCAGACGATTTGGCTTTCAAAATAAGAGGATCGTTTGGGATTGCGTGGGAATTTAATGATTTCAAACCAAACATCCAGCAAAAATAATGAATACGGAAAATAAAGGATAAATAATCATGAAAATAACAAATATTTACATACCATGGAGTATTGCAAAGTAAATTGCAAATTCATATAAAACAGATCGCACATAAAATGTACATATTACAATTAGAAGCATTTACAAGAAGTAAAAATTATAGGTGTTAAAAGTAACTCCAATATTTAAATGTATTCCTCCTCGGATCTATTTATAATTAATGGTGTTCGTGTAGTATTTGTCTTTCTGTTATAGTACTGACTGACAGGCGATAGAAGGTTTTATTTTGAAAGTATCTCACTGGAAGTAGGAGTCCTCAGGTGCCAAACTTGACCGTGGTCCTCAACTCTGCACCAGGGGCCTCGCTCCTCTCCTCTGGAGGGCAGGACTTACCACCTCCTTATTAGGAGCAGGGAGACCTGGGGCCCATGGGTGCTCTTAAAGGGGAAGTTAGGAAACAGGATATCAGGGCATTGATTCCTATCCTATCCTATTCCTGCAATATGATAACTTTGATGTTGTGATGCATATTTTGTTTCTACTAAATTAATTAAAGTGAATATAATAAAAATAAAAGACAGAAAGTGATGAAATAAACAACCGCTTTAAATGATCAGGAAATGTGAATTATTTCAGTTTTATTATGTTTTATAATTTATGAATCATTTATTTAACCAGGAAGTTCCCACTGAGCGTCTCTTCTGCCAGGGAGTCCAGGTCAAGTTGGGTGGCAGTGAAATAAAAAATGTTGAAACACAACAAACAACAAAACAGACTCAAACACAGCTACCTTTGACCTTTGACCTTTGACCCCCAAATTATAATCAGTTCATCTTTGAGAGCAAATTTGAAAAAATTATCTCCAGGCGTTCTTGAGATATTGTGACTGACAACCCGAAAACATAATCTGATGGTATTGTTCCATGAAAACTGATTTAAACTTTTCCAAACATGCCAAGAGAGAGTTTACGTTTGTCTGCATGTGTAAAGGGATTCACACCAATAGCAGAAGCCTCATTTTTGTTTACATTTTAATCCAGATTGCATCATAAAATTCACAGGAACATTTTGAACTTCTGTAATATATCTGGTCTGTTTCTCTTCCTCTGATGTAAAACACCAACTCTGCATTACGTCATCTGCAGATTCTGCTTGGTTCATGACGTCGTGAGTGAGATCCGGGGCAAATGTTTGTTATTGTTCTTTTTTTTATCAGAAAAACTCTCCTTGCATTTGTTGTAATCCTCTGGGATTATTGTGTGGATTGAAGGCACGTGGATGTCAAACAAAACAAAGAGGAACAGAAAGTTTGGACTGCTTGGGGGGGATAATTCTTTAGTACAACATTTTATTCATAATATCTGGTAGACATGTTTAGCATTTCTCATAAATTAGCAAAGAAAAGTGAAAACAGCTCTCTGATAAACATGGGATCTCTGGAGAAACGTTTTTTACATCTTTTTGTATCTCTTCTGCTCTGTACGGGTTCGTCCTGAGTGTGTTTTGTCCGTGTCGCGCTGAGAAGATCGTTGACCAGGGGACAGATCTGAGGGGAGACGGGCTCTGTTTTCCAGGAAGCTGTGAGTTTCATTTTGGGGTCACGGCTGGATGGATCGCTGTGGAAGTCAGGGGTCCCGCTGGATTCTTCCTCCCTGCAGGGGGAAGACAGAGGAAACAGGCGTCCCAGGACAGCTATTCCTGGACCACACACACACACACACACACACACACACACACACACACACACACACGTATATATATGTAATGATAAATACTGACCTTTTACCTTTGTGCACTGTGCACAGGGTGATTGACAGACTGTGGGGACACGCTGCTCCTGCACACTGACGACTCATCTCAATTATGACCGCAGTGACCGCAGTGTAAATGTACAGTGTGTGTGTGTGTGTGTGTGTGTGTGTGTGTGTGACGATTTGGATGTGTATCAGGTTTACAGTGGTGCATGCTCTCAGTTCACAGTGTTGATGGAATTCCCAGTATGTCAGAGAGGAAGGAGATGTAGTCCTATACTGTGTGTGTGTGTGTGTGTGTGTGTGTGTGTGTAGGTGTGTGTGTGTGTGTGTGTGCGTGTGTGTGTGTGTGTGTGTGTGTGTCTGTGTGTCTGTGTGTGTGTGTTTGAGCAGGTGAAATAATGCAGAACATGTCCGCAGCTTGCACAGGTGTCACTGGGAGCCAATTCAAAAGTGGAAATGTGAAAATTATCAGCTGTTCTGATATAATAATATGATAATTTTCCTTAAAAGGTTTAAAGGGGACATAGCATGCCCATTTTACCACAAGTTGATATGGTTCCTTGGGGTCTTAATGAAATGTCTGTAACATACTTTGGTCAAAATACCACAAGGATCATTTAAAACAGCACCCTTTTTACCCTGTATAAAACAGCCCTCCACAGAGTGACCTGTTTTGAGTGCCTGTTCCTTTAAATGCTAATGAGCCAGCTCCCCCTCCCCTCTCCCCCATGATTTTAAACGATATAAATTACATATTTTATATGATATAAATTATCAAATATGCATCCCATACTTTGTATTCCCTTGTTGTCCTGGAGTTTTAATTTTCCCAATCACATAATTAAATGTCCCCCTCTGCCCCCCACTACAAGCACACAAGCAGACAGACAGAGAGAAAGAGAGGTGGGGGCTATGAAGACCATCATTTACCCCCGAACCCCGACATTCAACGGGTACAACAACAAGCGGAGAAAGCAGAATCGCGGGCTGACCTTATATGTACAGTCTATGGGGCTGACCAGCGGAGAAATGCTCGTCCCGTGTGAACAGCCAGGCGGCTGCGCGCTTGAGAACGGCGCTGCGCTGCCTCGCAGCGGCGCTTCCGCGTCCGGTGTACCCCGGCGTAACTACTGTAACCCGGCGGAACTACTGTAACCCGGCGTACAGTAGAGCTGAACACTGCGGAAGTCTTCCACACAGCTGGCAGTGTGGAAGACCGCTGCGAGGCAGCGCAGCGCCGTTCTCAGCGCGCAGCCGCTGCGTGCTTGGGAACGGCACTGCGCTGCTCGCAGCTCGCTGCCTCCGGTGTAAACCCGAAGTAACGAGTGGAGGGGACGGGGGTGGGCCAAGACCATGTAGGAGACTTCCAGTTCCTTGTTACGACACAATACCCAGGAAGCGCAATCGAGTCGCTCAAGCATGACGTTTCTGACTTAGAGGAACTATAACAAACGCGCGAGTGTTTTTTCCCCAGAGTTTTTGGGTTGGTAGACATGCCAGATACCCACATTAACCTGTAGAAGCACTAACAAAGTGGAATTTGCATGCTATGTCCCCTTTAAATGTTATGCAGACTTTATTTTTTAGCTTTTAATTTTTTTCTCATGAGAAAATGTTATTTACTTGTCTACTGAAGTTTCGCTCAAGTGGCCACACAATGACAAATCTTAAGCTTTTGTAATTCAAGTCAAGGTAATTTATAAAACCTTACTACTTGACATTGATTGATTTGTCGACATCGGTTTGCCTCTTGAAAACTTCTGCTCTGACGCACGATCAAAGGAAGGATTCATGAAACGTGACGGAACTCTGAAGTCTCGCTGGTGGGAAGAGAAAACTCTTCATTCATCTGTGACCGAAACGTTTCCCCTGAATGAAAAAGGGTGGATGAATAAACGAGCAGGTCTGTTGGACGTGTTTGTGTGACTGTGTCTAACGTGTGTGTGTGTGTGTGTGTGTGTGTGTGTGTGTGTGTGTGTGTGTGTGTGTGTGTGTGTGTGTGTGTGTGTGTGTGTGTGTGTGTGTGTGTGTGTGTGTGTGTGTGTGTGTGTCCAGACACATTTAATGACTCGTTAAGATGGAGCAAAGATAAAGATTCTACTGGGATCCAGACTCTGAGTTCAGACAAACTGTTTCCCTCTGACTAGACTGAAGCAATTCAATCATCAGACGGTGAGAGTTGGTCAAAAGACGAGTTGAGTGAGTTAAAGTCGGACCATCTGTCTGTCAGATCCTCTGAAGGCCGCGTCTTTCCACTCGTATTAATTCCACGTGTTTGATATCTGATGTCTGCTCTGCTCCCACATCCCTGCTTCCCTTTTAACAACCTCACAGAGCGTGTGCTTCCGTGTGAGAGTGTTAATTAACTTCCTGTCAAATATCCCGACCTAATTAATGACTTTTCTCCCCCCCCTCTCCTGTCCTGTTGCCAACTTCCTGTGTCACCGCAGCCTGTTGCAGGATGAGGCGAGCAGCCGCCGCTCTGCCAGCAGAGTTCAAACACGGGTCACACACCCAGCGACGCACAACCTCCACACAACTGTTTGTCTGAATCCTAGCTGCATCTTCTCTGTGAGATAAATCCCAGATAAATCCCTCAGGATCAATGAGGTTATCTCTTCATTGCTGTTTGTCTGTTTGTCAAAGACTACTCAACCGATTTCCATGAAGTGTTTGTGGAGGTGTGGGATGTAGCAATGTCTAAATATAATAAATAAACAGGAATATGGGGAACCTGTGTCATACTGCATGTGATGTATGACACAAGCAATCTTTAAAAATGCAAAAAGTTGTTTTTCCAATTGATTTAAACAAAGCAAAACATCAGGAACACTTCATTTTAGAATTGCTCATAATCTCTACGATCAAATTGAATCTTAAACCCATCTATTATTTCTATAAAAGAAATTCCACAGTTCATGAACGTTTACAAAAAATTTCAGTAAACAATGCAGGATGAAAAATATTCAAAAATCACCTCAATGATAAACGTACAACATTCTGAAGAGATAAAACTTTTCTTTTTTTACATGCACGTTTTATTGTGGTTTGTAGGGACATTTTTATTCTGTCTCTTTGTTTTAAATTACACGTGACCATACAAATCCATTCACATTTTAAATTTGCATTGTTTAAGTTTAAAACGTTTCATGTGATGTAGTTTCTTTCGACCAATAAGACGTTTGAAGTCTGTCTCTGCTGCCGTCACAGAGACAGTCACAAGTAATGGATTGAACCTTTTTTGTATTTGTCTCATTCGTGTCTGGAATCTGAAACAGAATTCAGACGAGCACAGACGCAACTTTTTTTTTTTTTACTGAAACCCAGACTAATGACATTCTTTGACGATTACAGATGCAACATGCAGACACACACTGAACAGTGTCTGGGAGACAGTTGACCTTTACAGTGGAAGGGTAATAAATTCACCAAGAAGAATTGTATGGTCGCTGGAAGAGGAAATTTCATTCTGCAGCTGATTCAAGGAAGAATAATGTCATCATCATCAACAATTACATATAAATCTATTCATAATGTCCTCCACAAATTAATGGAAGAAAGTTGTGAAAGTGAAGTTTTCCCTCAACTACGTCACTGTAAGATTCAAAGTTACAGATGTTTATTGTCAAACCAGTTATATGTTAGTATACATGAAAAAACAGGGTGAAAACTTAACATAGTCATAGTTTACACTCATTTCAATGGATTGACAACTCTATTGTTTTTACACTCACTGGAAGTTAAGGGTCACGTCTACGACTTTAAATAATGCAAAGTGTTGGCCCACATGAATCATAGCCACAGGGGGCACCCAGATTTGAACTGAGGACCTCTTGATCTGCAGTCAAATGCTCTACCACTGAGCTATACCCCCTGTTTGTGAAACACATCTCTGTAACACATCAGCATAGCTCAGTTTTTCTTACATCTTGGTAACAACAGACAACAATTTCACATAATTGTTGAGTTTGAACTGAGGTGGATAACCACAGTAACATTGTTTCTGGTCCCCATGACACTTTCTTCTGTTGTGTGCCTCTGACACGTTGGTTTCCGGCACAGTCCCAACAGTAACACAACATGAGTGGCAACGGGAAAACAGTGAATTCCCTCATTTTTGCAGGTTTACCAGTATTTGAAATTATCATGTATTTCTGCAAATGTTGATGTAATAGAGATGTAAAGCAAATAATATAGAGGGGGCACCCAGAGTTGAACTGAGGACCTCTTGATCTGCAGTCAAATGCTCTACCACTGAGCTATACCCCCTTGTGTGGAAACTACTTCAGAATAATTCCTTGGCATTTGTGACCACTTCTCACATAGGTCTAATAAATATTGTGAATCTTATTGTTTGAGTGTCGGACGCTGTGTGTAGAGTCAAGCTAGAAAACTTGGGGTTCATCCTACCTGGTTCGATGGATAAAAAGCTGAGTGTGTTGATGAACCAGATTCTTCTCTGTTTCATTGTCTGAATTTTTCATAACTTTAAACTGAATCTGTACACATTTATTCAGCAACTATAGAGTCCTTGATAATTTGTAGGAGGCACCCAGATTTGAGCTGAGGACCTCTTGATCTGCAGTCAAATGCTCTACCACTGAGCTATACCCCCTCGTGTTGGAGAAGCTGGTCTGTGCTGACATCTGAGTCAAAGATTATCATTGTTTTCATGGCTGTTATTTCATTTTATTTGTTTGTCTGTGTCTTTGCAGGATTACACAAAATCTACTCAGCCAATCTTCTTTAAACATGGTGGAAGGATGGAATAAAAACAAGGAAAATCTCTACCGGAGCATAATATACTCTGATTATTATTTCACATAAAGTACTTCAGAATTATTCCTTGGCATTTGTGACCACTTCTCACATAGATCTAATAAATACTCTAAATCTTAATGTTTAAGTGTCGGACGCTGTGTGTAGAGTCAAGCTAGCAAACTTGGGGTTCATCCTACCTGGTTCGATGGATAAAACAAACTGAGTGTGTCAATGATGAACCAGAATCTTTTTTGTCGGTGTTTTTGAGAAAGTTACACAGATGCTGTTCACATTCAATGAGCATCTTTGTAGGGGGCACCCAGAATTGAACTGAGGACCTCTTGATCTGCAGTCAAATGCTCTACCACTGAGCTATACCCCCTTACAGCTATCAATTCTATCATTCACTTTTCTACAGGAACGCTGTAGTAGCAAAAGTAAATCAATTAAATAAGTAATAAAAGACAGAAGAATAAAAACAATAATGTATATACAGAATAGAATGAAATGTGTATTTATAGAGTAATTTAACTAGAATGATACTCTGAACAGCCCATATCTCCACCAAGCTCCAACAGTCTCAATCAAGCTGCACCGAATTTCAATGTTATGAAAAGTTTAAAGAAAATGTCCTTTCTCACAATACACAAAAGGTAATCGTAAAAAAAAACATATCTTACAACATTACAGAAACTGAGTTTGATGGAAATCCATTCAGTAGTTTATGGCTCTCAGATGAGCTCTAAGTTGTAGGGGGCACCCAGATTTGAACTGAGAACCTCTTGATCTGCAGTCAAATGCTCTACCACTGAGCTATACCCCCTGTTTGTGAAACACATCTCTGTAACACATCAGCATAGCTCAGTATTTCTTACATCTTGGTAACAACAGGCAACAATTATGTTTTTTCTTTGTAATGAGCACATCATTGTTAAATTTGAAGGGAGGTAGATAACCACAGCGACATTGTTTCTGGTCCCCATGACACTTTCTTCTGTTGTGTGTTTGTAATTCCTGCTTCTGACACGTTGGTTTCCGGCACAGTCCCAACAGTAACACAACATGAGTGGCAACGGGAAAAGAGTGAATTACCCAATTTTTGCAGGTTTACCAGTATTTGAAATTATCACGTATTTCTGCAAATGTTGATGTAATAGAGATGTAAAGCAAATAATATAGAGGGGGCACCCAGAGTTGAACTGAGGACCTCTTGATCTGCAGTCAAATGCTCTACCACTGAGCTATACCCCCTTGTGTGGAAACTACTTCAGAATAATTCCTTGGCATTTGTGACCACTTCTCACATAAGGTCTAATAAATACTGTGAATCTTATTGTTTGAGTGTCGGACGCTGTGTGTAGAGTCAAGCTAGAAAACTTGGGGGTCATCCTACCTGGTTCGATGGATAAAAAGCTGAGTGTATTGATGATGAACCAGATTCTTCTCTGTTTCATTGCTTTTGTTGTCTGAGTTTTTCATAACTTTAAACTGAATCTGTTCATTTTATTCAGCATCTTCAGAGTCCTTGATAATTTTTAGGGGGCACCCAGATTTGAACTGAGGACCTCTTGATCTGCAGTCAAATGCTCTACCACTGAGCTATACCCCCTATGTCTGTAGCTCTCTCACTAATAGATCATGATAAAGTACTCTCTTTTCATGAGTCATAAAAACATCATATTATTCTCAATAGCCTCAATAACCCTCATCATAAAGACAAACTGAGCTCTGTACCTGCAAATAAAGTAAACATACATGTACATACTGCACAGTCTTTGTGTGTCTGTATGTTGTACAGACTGTGAGATCCAACAGTTAATGTGATCCTTGGGAAAATTAGTTTAACAGCTCCCTGAAGTACACAATGGAATAATCACAGTGGAACCATGAATACTTAAGTACAAGTAAAAAATATGCTGCCAACTTATGAGTATGACTAATATCTGCTGGTGTTTCCCTCCCAGGTCTCGATTTAGACGCTACAGGCTCAGATTCCATTTTCAGCCTCATATTGTATTTGAACTGGGGTCAATCAAAAATGTAATAGTGACCCGGAAAACAACGGCCGCCCATTGGCATTGTTTGTGGCTCTGTGAATCACCTCCGAGTTTCTTTCTCAACGAACGCTTTGAAGAGACGGCGAGCAAACGAGCGGGGAGCACCGAGTCGAGGGGAGGCGTGAGGGAGGAAAAGGGGGGGAGGATGCTGAGAGGGCGGAATGGCGGTGATGCTGTTTTGTGCTTTCCCAGCGTCAACAGCGGAGGAAGTGGAAGAGAGCAGCTAAATATACAAACAGCACAATGAGGCGGCGAGCGCGGAGCAGCTGTGGAACCCGGCTGTCACCAGGCTCCGTCAGCGTGAAGCACTGAGCACCACCGCTCATTTAAACAGGAAGAGATGAGTGAGAGCACACGCTGGTTTTCTGATACACCTCCACATCCAGCCTGTAAGCACACGACGCAAAGTCACACCTCAGCCACAGTCAGGAAGACGTCAATTTAAACAAGAAATACAGCACAGCTCATTTACAACTACAGGGAGCACCCAGGTTTGAACTGAGGACCTCTTGATCTGCAGTCAAATGCTCTACCACTGAGCTACACCCCCTGACGCTGAAGCCAGTAAACCCAATGAAAACCTCCCATCAGGCCCAACAATCCCTTCAAATTAAAACAGGCCTTACATCTAAGGCCACATTACATTTATAAGCTACATATCAGTGGTATAGTTACACATTTCAGGTATTTGCTAACATACAGTCCAATAAAACCACATTTGAAATCCACTATAACCAGAGTTTTGCTTTGGATCCACACAAAATTCCGCACACTCATTGATACCATCTCCCTAAATACGTCTGATTTGTTTTAATTCTCTGTGAAATCAATGAAAATGTCGAAATATCCCGTATCTGACATTGTTAAAGGAAAAGCAAAAGAATTCCTGGATTGAAAACAAAAATAAACAAGTTATTTCCTGACGCATGTAGCATCGCACCACCAAGTTTTGTGGGAATCCACTCAGTTGTTTTTGTGTAATCATGCTCACAATCAAACCACAGAGTTACTTTAAATGAGGCAAAGTGTTGGCCCAGATGAATCATAGCCAGAGGGGGCACCCAGATTTGAACTGAGGACCTCTTGATCTGCAGTCAAATGCTCTACCACTGAGCTATACCCCCTCATGGGGGAAGTTATATCAATAATAGATAATCAAAATTTGATCAGGGTTCCGAAGACTGAATGAAACATGGGTATGTGCTGGCATCTGATTCAAGGGAGCATGGGGAAGGAGTCAACTGCCTATTTTTGCAGGTATATCCACATTTAAAAACATACGTACGTAATTGTTGAGTTCGAACTGAGGTGGATAACCATAGTAACATAGTTTCTGGTCCCATGACACTTTCTTCAGTTGTGTGCCTGAAGTTGGTTTCAGCACGGTCATAACACACCAGGGTGGCACGGAAACCAGTCAATTACCTAATTTATGCAGATTTACCAGTATTTTAAATGCTCATGTCTATCTACAAATGTTGATGTAATAGAGATGTAAAGCAAAGGGGCACCCAGATTTGAACTGAGGACCTCTTGATCTGCAGTCAAATGCTCTACCACTGAGCTATACCCCTATTCTGTAGCTCTGTCTCTAATAGATCACATCATGCATGATAAGATAAGTATTTAGTAGCTGTACTCTTTTCACAAAAACTATAATAATCCTCTTTATATCATTGGTATTGAGGACTTAGTTGTAGGGGCACCCAGATTTGAACTGAGGACCCTTGATCTGCAGTCAAATGCTCTACCACTGAGCTATACCCTCATGGCTGAAGATATATCAATAATAGATCATCAAATTTGATCAGGGTTCAAGACTGATTGAAATGTTACGTGCTGGCATCTGATTCAGGGAGCATGGGGAAGGAGTCAGCTGCCTATTTTGCAGGTATATTCACATTTAAAAACATGTATACGCCTACGGGTGATATACAAATGAAATGGCAAGCAGGGGACCCAGATTTGAACTGGGACCTCTTGATCTGCAGTCAAATTCCCATAACCTTCTGTGTGTACTCGATATGAGGACCTCTTGATCTGCAGTCAAATGCTCTACCACTGAGCTATACCCCCTCATGGGGAAAGTTATATCAATAATAGATAATCAAAATTTGATCAGGGTTCCGAAGACTGAATGAAACATGGGTATGTGCTGGCATCTGATTCAAGGGAGCATGGGGAAGGAGTCAACTGCCTATTTTTGCAGGTATATCCACATTTAAAAACATGTATACGCCTACGGGTGACATACAAATGAAATGGCAAGCAGGGGGCACCCAGATTTGAACTGAGGACCTCTTGATCTGCAGTCAAATGCTCTACCACTGAGCTATACCCCCTGTTCATGCACAAGCTTTCTGTAACACATCAGCATAGCTCAGTATTTCTTACATCTTGGTAACAAATATAATTTTCTTTGTAATGAGTACGTAATTGTTGAGTTCGAACTGAGGTGGATAACCACAGTAACATAGTTTCTGGTCCCCATGACACTTTCTTCAGTTGTGTGCCTCTGATACGTTGGTTTCCAGCACGGTAATAACACACCAGGAGTGGCAACGGGAAACCAGTCAATTACCTAATTTATGCAGATTTACCAGTATTTTAAATTCTTATGTCTATCTGCAAATGTTGATGTAATAGAGATGTAAAGCAAAGGGGGCACCCAGATTTGAACTGGGGACCTCTTGATCTGCAGTCAAATGCTCTACCACTGAGCTATACCCCCTATGGCTGTAGGTCAATCTCTAATAGATCACATCTTATGGCATGATAAAGTGATAAGTCAATTTTAGTAGCTGTACTCTTTTCACAAAAACATCATAATAATCCTCTTTATAAAAACAAACTCAACTCTGTGCCTGCAGACAAACAAACCAACCCTCCGGATTGAAAACAAAATGTCCTTTAGAAGGTAAAGGCCCACGTGGGGGTGAACATTACTATCATTGCTATTGAGGACCTCTTAGTTGTAGGGGGCACCCAGATTTGAACTGAGGACCTCTTGATCTGCAGTCAAATGCTCTACCACTGAGCTATACCCCCTCATGGCTGAAGTTATATCAATAATAGATAATCAAAATTTGATCAGGGTTCTACATCTGACATCTGATTCAAGGAGCATGGGGAAGGAGTCAGCTGCCTATTTTTGCAGGTATATCCACATTTAAAAACATGTATACGCCTACGGGTGATATACAAATGAAATGGCAAGCAGGGGGCACCCAGATTTGAACTGAGGACCTCTTGATCTGCAGTCAAATGCTCTACCACTGAGCTATACCCCCTATGTCTGTAGCTCTGTCACTAATAGATCACATCTTATGGCATGATAAGTGATCAGTCAATTTTAGTAGCTGTGCTTTTTCATAAAAGCATCATATTAATCCTCTTTATAAAGAGAAACTCAACTCTGTACCTGCAGACAAACAAACCAACCCTCCGATTGAAAACAAAATGTCCTTTAGTGTAAAGGCCCAGGGGGTGAACATTACTATCATTTGTATTGAGGCCTCTTAGTTGTAGGGGCACCCAGATTTGAACTGAGGACCTCTTGATCTGCAGTCAAATGCTCTACCACTGAGCTATACCCTCATGGGGAAGATATATCAAATAGATAATCAAAATTTGATTGAGTGCCAAAGACTGATTGAAATCTTGGTACGTGCTGATAATTGAGTCAAGGGAGCATGCAGAAGGAGTCAACTGCCAATTTTTCCAGGTATATAAAAAAACACGTATACGCCTACGGGCATATAAATGGCAAGAAGGGGCACCCAGATTTGAACTGAGGACCTCTAGATCTGCAGTCAAATGCTCTACCACTGAGCTATACCCCTATAGATAACATTCTCACTAATAGATCACATCTAATTGCTTTTACACCTGGGAACATTGTAACAGCCTTTTCTTTTCTGTACAATGCAACATGAAGCACAGGCAAGAAAGGAAAACCTCCGTTGCCGTTAGTTGAAAAAGAAAACAAAAAAAGCTCCTCTAATGGCATAGTCAATTGACTTTCATAGTGGGATTACCACTGTGGACTACACCACTCATATGGAGTGAACTTACCTTACAAGTTGTAGGGGGCACCCAGATTTGAACTGAGGACCTCTTGATCTGCAGTCAAATGCTCTACCACTGAGCTATACCCCCTCATGGCTGAAGATATATCAATAATAGATAATCAAAATTTGATCAGGGTTCCGAAGACTGATTGAAATATGGGTACGTGCTGGCATCTGATTCCAGGGAGCATGGGGAAGGAGTCAACTGCCTATTTTTGAAGGTATATTCACATTTAAAAACATGTATACGCCTACGGGTGATATACAAATGAAATGGCAAGCAGGGGGCACCCAGATTTGAACTGAGGACCTCTTGATCTGCAGTCAAATGCTCTACCACTGAGCTATACCCCTTTCATGCACAAGCTTTCTGTAACACATCAGCATAGCTCAGATTCTTACATCTTGGTAACAAATATAATTTTCTTTGTAATGAGCACGTAATTGTTGAGTTCGAACTGAGGTGGATAACCACAGTAACACAGTTTCTGGTCCCATGACACTTTCTTCAGTTGTGTGCCTCTGATCGTTGGTTTCCAGCACGGTCACACACATCAGGAGTGGCAACGGGAAACCAGTCAACTTTAATTTATGCAGATTTACCAGTATTTTAAATTCTTATGTCTATCTGCAAATGTTGATGTAATAGAGATGTAAAGCAGGGGCACCCAGATTTGAACTGAGGACCTCTTGATCTGCAGTCAAATGCTCTACCACTGAGCTATACCCCTCTGTGGTCATCTAATAGATAATCTTATGGCATGATAAAGTGCTCAATGAATTTAGTAGCTGTACTCTTTTCATAAAAACATCATATTATCCTCTTTATAAAGACAACTCAACTCTCTGGCAGACAAACAAACCAACCTCTGGATTGAAAACAAAATGTCCTTTAGAAGGTAAAGGCCCACGTGGGGGTGAACATTACTATCATTTGTATTGAGGACCTCTTAGTTGTAGGGGGCACCCAGATTTGAACTGAGGACCTCTTGATCTGCAGTCAAATGCTCTACCACTGAGCTATAACCCCCCTGTAGCTCTGTCACTAATAGATCACATCTTATGGCATGATAAAGTGATGAGTCAATTTTAGTAGCTGTGCTCTTTTCATAAAAACATCATAATTATCCTCTTTATGAAGACAAACTCAACTCTGTACCTGCAGACAAACAAACCAACCATCCGGATTGAAAACAAAATGTCCTTTGAAGTAAAGGCCCACGTGGGGGTGAACATTACTGTCATTTGTATTGAGGACCTCTTAGTTGTAGGGGCACCCAGATTTGAACTGAGGACCTCTTGATCTGCAGTCAAATGCTCTACCACTGAGCTATACCCCTCATGGGGAAGATATATCAATAATAGATAATCAAAATTTGATTGAGTGCCAAAGACTGATTGAAATCTTGGTACGTGCTGATAATTGAGTCAAGGGAGCATAGGAAGGAGTCAACTGCCAATTTGTCCAGGTATATAAAAAAACACGTATACGCCTACGGGCATATAAATGGCAAGAAGGGGGCACCCAGATTTGAACTGAGGACCTCTAGATCTGCAGTCAAATGCTCTACCACTGAGCTATACCCCCTATACGTCTAACATTCTCACTAATAGATCACATCTAATTGCTTCTTACACCTGGGGAACATTGTGCAACAGCCTTTTCTTTCTCTGTACAATGCAACATGCAGCACAGGCAAGAAAGTGAAAACCTTCCGGTTGCCGTTGAGTTTGAAAAAAGGAAAAACAAAAAGGAAAGCTCCTCTAATGGCATAGGGTCAATTGACTTTCATAGTGGGATTACCCACTGTGGACATACACTACTTGTGTAACATATGGAGTGTAACTGTACAATCGTTAAAGTTTGATCTCTAAGTTGTAGGGGCACCCAGATTTGAACTGAGGACCTCTTGATCTGCAGTCAAATGCTCTACCACTGAGCTATACCCCTCATGAGGAAGATATATCAATAATAGATAATCAAAATTTGATTCAGTGCCAGATTGATTGAAATCTTAGTATGTTCTGATAATTGAGTCGTGGGAGCAAATGAAGGAGCCACCTGCCAATTTTTCCAGTATATAAAAACATATATAAGCCTACGGGTGACATTCAAATGAAATGGCAAGCAAAGTCACCCAGATTTGAACTGAGGACCTCTTGATCTGCAGTCAAATGCTCTACCACTGAGCTATACCCCCTATGTCTGTAGGTCTATCTCTAATAGATCACATCTTATGGCATGATAAAGTGCTCAGTGAATTTTAGTAGCTGTACTCTTTTCATAAAAACATAATTATCCTCTTTATGAAGACAAACTCAACTCTGACCTGCAGACAAACAAACCAACCCTCCGGATTGAAAACAAAATATCCTTTAGAAGGTAAAGGCCCACGTGGGGGTGAACATTACTATCATTTGTATTGAGGACCTCTTAGTTGTAGGGGGCACCCAGATTTGAACTGAGGACCTCTTGATCTGCAGTCAAATGCTCTACCACTGAGCTATACCCCCTCCTGACAGAAGTTATATCAATAATAGATCATCAAAATTTGATCGGGATCCAAAGACTGATTGAAATATGGGTACGTGCTGACAACTGAGTCAAGAGAGCATAGTGAAGGAGTCAGCTGCCTATTTTTGCAGGTATATCCACATTAAAAAACATGTATACGCCTACGGGTGATATACAAATGAAATGGCAAGCAGGGGCACCCAGATTTGAACTGAGGACCTCTTGATCTGCAGTCAAATGCTCTACCACTGAGCTATACCCCTATAGATCTAACATTCTCACTAATAGATCACATCTATTGCTTTACCCTGGGAACATTGTGCAACAGCCTTTTCTTCTCTGTACAATGCAACATAACACAGCAAGAAGTGAAAACCTTGCTGAGTTTGAAAAAGGAAAAAAAAAAATCTCTAATGCATAGGTCATTGACTTCATAGTTGATTACTGGACAAAACTTGTGTAACATATGATAACTGTACAATCGTTAAGTTTGGAACTTGTTGTGGGCACCCAGTTTGAACTGAGGACCTCTTGATCTGCAGTCAAATGCTCTACCACTGAGCTATACCCTCTGTCGGCAATCGCTAATAGATCACATCTTATGGCATGATAAAGTGATCAGTGAATTTTAGTAGCTGTACTCTTTTCATAAAAACATAATTATCCTCTTTATAAAGACAAACTCAACTCTGTACCTGCAGACAAACAAACCAACCCTCCGGATTGAAAACAAAATGTCCTTTAGAAGGTAAAGGCCCACGTGGGGGTGAACATTACTATCATTTGTATTGTGGACCTCTTAGTTGTAGGGGGCACCCAGATTTGAACTGAGGACCTCTTGATCTGCAGTCAAATGCTCTACCACTGAGTTATACCCCCTGTTCATGCACAAGCTTTCTGTAACACATCAGCATAGCTCAGTATTTCTTACATCTTGGTAACAAATATAATTTTCTTTGCATGAGTACGTAATTGTTGAGTTCGAACTGAGGTGGATAACCACAGTAACATAGTTTCTGGTCCCCATGACACTTTCTTCAGTTGTGTGCCTCTGATACGTTGGTTTCCAGCACGGTCATAACACATCAGGAGTGGCGAAGGAAACCAGTCAATTACCTAATTTATGCAGATTTACCAGTATTTTAAATTCTTATGTCTATCTGCAAATGTTGATGTAATAGAGATGTAAAGCAAAGGGGCACCCAGATTTGAACTGAGGACCTCTTGATCTGCAGTCAAATGCTCCACCACTGAGTTATACCCCCTATGTCTGTAACTCTGTCTCTAATAGATCACATCTTATGGCATGATAAAGTGCTGAGTGAATTTTAGTAGCTGTACTCTTTTCATAAAAACATCATATTAATCCTCTTTATAAAGACAAACTCAACTCTGTACCTGCAGACAAACAAACCAACCATCTGGATTGAAAACAAAACGTCCTTTAGAAGGTAAAGGCCGTTGGGCCTCCATATTACTATGATTTGCATTGTAAGTTCTAGGGGCACCCAGATTTGAACTGAGGACCTCTTGATCTGCAGTCAAATGCTCTACCACTGAGCTATACCCCCTATGTCTGTAGGTCAATCGCTAATAGATCACATCTTATGGCATGATAACGTGCTCAGTGAATTTTAGTAGCTGTACTCTTTTCATAAAAACATCTTAATATCCTCTTTATAAAGACAAACTCAACTCTGTACCTGCAGACAAACAAACCAACCATCCGGATTGAAAACAAAATCCTTTAGAAGGTAAAGGCCCACGTGGGGGTGAACATTACTATCATTTGAAATCAGGACCTCTTAGTTGTAGGGGGCACCCAGATTTGAACTGAGGACCTCTTGATCTGCAGTCAAATGCTCTACCACTGAGCTATACCCCCTCATGGGGAAGATATATCAATAATAGATAATCAAAATTTGATTGAGTGCCAAAGATTGATTGAAATCTTGGTATGTGCTGATAATTGAGTCAAGGGAGCATGGGGAAGGAGTCAACTGCCAATTTTTCCAGGTATATATAAAAACATGTATACGCCCAGGGCATAATAAAAGTAGGCACCCAGTTGAGTTAACCAATACCATACATCTAAATTCCAAATGATCCCTCTAATTGCCGACCGACCTCAATAGGGGCACCCAGATTTGAACTGAGGACCTCTTGATCTGCAGTCAAATGCTCTACCACTGAGTTATACCCCCTATGTCTGTAGGTCAATCGCTAATAGATCACATCTTATGGCATGATAAAGTGCTCAGTGAATTTTAGTAGCTGTACACTTTTCATAAAAACATAATTATCCTCTTTATAAAGACAAACTCAACTCTGTACCTGCAGACAAACAAACCAACCCTCCTGATTGAAAACAAAATGTCCTTTAGAAGGTAAAGGCCCACGTGGGGGTGAACATTACTATCATTTGTATTCAGGACCTCTTAGTTGTAGGGGGCACCCAGATTTGAACTGAGGACCTCTTGATCTGCAGTCAAATGCTCTACCACTGAGCTATACCCCCTCCTGACAGAAGTTATATCAATAATAGATCATCAAAATTTGATCGGGATCCAAAGACTGATTGAAATATGGGTACGTGCTGACAACTGAGTCAAGAGAGCATAGGGAAGGAGTCAGCTGCCTATTTTTGCAGGTATATCCACATTAAAAAACATGTATACGCCTACGGGTGATATACAAATGAAATGGCAAGCAGGGGGCACCCAGATTTGAACTGAGGACCTCTTGATCTGCAGTCAAATGCTCTACCACTGAGCTATACCCCCTATACATCTAACATTCTCACTAATAGATCACATCTAATTGCTTCTTACACCTGGGGAACATTGTGCAACAGCCTTTTCTTTCTCTGTACAATGCAACATGCAGCACAGGCAAGAAAGTGAAAACCTTCCGGTTGCCGTTGAGTTTGAAAAAAGGAAAAACAAAAAGGAAAGCTCCTCTAATGGCATAGGGTCAATTGACTTTCATAGTGGGATTACCCACTGTGGACAAACACTACGTGTGGAACATATGGAGTGTAACTGTACAATCGTTAAAAGTTTGGAACTCTAAGTTGTAGGGGGCACCCAGATTTGAACTGAGGACCTCTTGATCTGCAGTCAAATGCTCTACCACTGAGCTATACCCCCTATGTCTGTAGCTCTGTCACTAATAGATCACATCTTATGGCATGATAAAGTGATGAGTGAATTTTAGTAGCTGTACTCTTTTCATAAAAGCATCATTTTAATCGTCTTTATAAAGAGAAACTCAACTCTGTGCCTGCAGACAAACAAACCAACCATCTGGATTGAAAACAAAATGTCCTTTAGAAGGTAAAGGCCCACGTGGGGGTGAACATTACTATCATTTGAAATCAGGACCTCTTAGTTGTAGGGGGCACCCAGATTTGAACTGAGGACCTCTTGATCTCACAAATGGGGCACAGATTTGAACTGAGGACCTCTTGATCTGCAGTCAAATGCTCTACCACTGAGCTATACCCCCTGTTCATGCACAAGCTTTCTGTAACACATCAGCATAGCTCAGTATTTCTTACATCTTGGTAACAAATATAATTTTCTTTGTAATGAGTACGTAATTGTTGAGTTCGAACTGAGGTGGATAACCACAGTAACATAGTTTCTGGTCCCCATGACACTTTCTTCAGTTGTGTGCCTCTGATACGTTGGTTTCCAGCACGGTCATAACACACCAGGAGTGGCAACGGGAAACCAGTCAATTACCTAATTTATGCAGATTTACCAGTATTTTAAATTCTTATGTCTATCTGCAAATGTTGATGTAATAGAGATGTAAGGAGCACCCAGATTTGAAGTGAGGACCTCTTGATCTGCAGTCAAATGCTCTACCACTGAGCTATACCCCCTATGTCTGTAGCTCTGTCACTAATAGATCACATCTTATGGCATGATAAAGTGATGAGTGAATTTTAGCAGCTGTACTCTTTTCATAAAAACATCATAATAATCCTCTTTATAAAGACAAACTCAACTCTGTACCTGCAGACAAACAAACCAACCATCTGGATTGAAAACAAAATATCCTTTAGAAGGTAAAGGCCCACGTGGGGGTGAACATTACTATCATTTGTATTGAGGACCTCTTAGTTGTAGGGGGCACCCAGATTTGAACTGAGGACCTCTTGATCTGCAGTCAAATGCTCTACCACTGAGCTATACCCCCTCATTGCAGAAGATATATCAATAATAGATAATCAAAATTTGATCAGGGTTCCGAAGACTGATTGAAATATGGGTACGTGCTGGCATCTGATTCCAGGGAGCATGGGGAAGGAGTCAACTGCCTATTTTTGCAGGTATATTCACATTTAAAAACATGTATACGCCTACGGGTGATATACAAATGAAATGGCAAGCAGGGGGCACCCAGATTTGAACTGAGGACCTCTTGATCTGCAGTCAAATGCTCTACCACTGAGCTATACCCCCTATACGTCTAACATTCTCACTAATAGATCACATCTAATTGCTTCTTACACCTGGGGAACATTGTGCAACAGCCTTTTCTTTCTCTGTACAATGCAACATGCAGCACAGGCAAGAAAGTGAAAAACTTCCGGTTGCCGTTGAGTTTGAAAAAAGGAAAAACAAAAAGGAAAGCTCCTCTAATGGCATAGGGTCAATTGACTTTCATAGTGGGATTACCCACTGTGGACATACACTACTTGTGTAACATATGGAGTGTAACTGTACAATCGTTAAAAGTTTGGATCTCTAAGTTGTAGGGGGCACCCAGATTTGAACTGAGGACCTCTTGATCTGCAGTCAAATGCTCTACCACTGAGCTATACCCCCTGTTCATGCACAAGCTTTCTGTAACACATCAGCATAGCTCAGTATTTCTTACATCTTGGTACCAAATATAATTTTCTTTGTAATGAGCACGTAATTGTTGAGTTCGAACTGAGGTGGATAACTACAGTAACATAGTTTCTGGTCCCCATGACACTTTCTTCAGTTGTGTGCCTCTGATACGTTGGTTTCCAGCACGGTCATAACACACCAGGAGTGGCAACGGGAAACCAGTCAATTACCTAATTTATGCAGATTTACCAGTATTTTAAATTCTTATGTCTATCTGCAAATGTTGATGTAATAGAGATGTAAAGCAAATAATAGAGAGGGGGCACCCAGATTTGAACTGAGGACCTCTTGATCTGCAGTCAAATGCTCTACCACTGAACTATACCCCCTATGTCTGTAGGTCAATCGCTAATAGATCACATCTTATGGCATGATAAAGTGCTCAGTGAATTTTAGTAGCTGTACTCTTTTCATAAAAGCATCATATTAATCCTCTTTATAAAGAGAAACTCAACTCTGTACCTGCAGACAAACAAACCAACCATCTGGATTGAAAACAAAATGTCCTTTAGAAGGTAAAGGCCCACGTGGGGGTGAACATTACTATCATTTGCATTAAGGACCTCTTAGTTGTAGGGGGCACCCAGATTTGAACTGAGGACCTCTTGATCTGCAGTCAAATGCTCTACCACTGAGCTATACCCCCTATACATCTAACATTCTCACTAATAGATCACATCTAATTGCTCCTTACACCTGGGGAGCATTGTGCAACAGCCTTTTCTTTCTCTGTACAATGCAACATGCAGCACAGGCAAGAAAGTGAAAACCTTCCGGTTGCCGTTGAGTTTGAAAAAAAAAGGAAAGCTCCTCTAATGGCATAGGGTCAATTGACTTTCATAGTGGGATTACCCACTGTGGACAATACACTACTTGTGGAACATATGGAGTGTAACTGTACAATCGTTAAAAGTTTTGAACTCTAAGTTGTAGGGGGCACCCAGATTTGAACTGAGGACCTCTTGATCTGCAGTCAAATGCTCTACCACTGAGCTATACCCCCTATGTCTGGGCTCTGTCACTAATAGATGACATCTTATGGCATGATAAGTGATGAGTGAATTTTAGTAGCTGTACTCTTTTCATAAAAGCATCATATTAATCCTCTTTATAAAGAGAAACTCAACTCTGTACCTGCAGACAAACAAACCAACCATCTGGATTGAAAACAAAATATCCTTTAGAAGGTAAAGGCCCACGTGGGGGTGAACATTACTATCATTTGAAATCAGGACCATTTAGTTGTAGGGGGCACCCAGATTTGAACTGAGGACCTCTTGATCTGCAGTCAAATGCTCTACCACTGAGCTATACCCCCTCATGGGGGAAGTTATATCAATAATAGATAATCAAAATTTGATTGAGTGCCAAAGACTGATTGAAATCTTTGTATGTGCTGATAATTGAGTCAAGGGAGCATGGGGAAGGAGTCAACTGCCAATTTTTGCAGGTATATCCACATTTAAAAAAACATGTATACGCCTACGGGTGACATTCAAATGAAATGGCAAGCAGGGGGCAACCAGATTTGAACTGAGGACCTCTTGATCTGCAGTCAAATGCTCTACCACTGAGCTATACCCCCTGTTCATATAAAACCTTTCTGCAACAGATCAGACAGGCTCAGTATTTCTTACATCTTGGTAACAACAGGCAACAATGACTCTTTACTTTGTAATGAGCACGTAATTGTTGAGTTCGAACTGAGGTGGATAACCACAGTAACATTTCTGGTCCTCATGACACTTTCTTCTGCTGTGTGCTTCTGATACGTTGATTTCCGGGACGGTCATAACACATCAGGAGTGGCAACGGGAAACCAGTCAATTACCTCATTTTTGCAGGTTTACCAGCTTTTGAAATGCTCATGTCTATCTGCAAATGTTGATGTAATAGAGATGTAAAGCAAACAATATAGAGGGGGCACCCAGATTTGAACTGGGGACCTCTTGATCTGCAGTCAAATGCTCTACCACTGAGCTATACCCCCTCTTGGCTGAAGATATATCAATAATAGATCATCAAAATTTGATTGGGTTCCAAAGACTGATTGAAATCTGGGTCCGTGCTGACTACTGAGTCAAGGGAGCATGGGGAAGGAGTTAACTGCAAATTTTGGCAGGTAAACTCACATAAAAAAAAAACATGTGTACGCCTACAGGTGACATACAAAAGAAATATCAAGCAGGGGGCACCCAGATTTGAACTGAGGACCTCTTGATCTGCAGTCAAATGCTCTACCACTGAGCTATACCCCCTTACAACAAGCAGTTTCATCATTCCCTTTAAATATTTCTGCTCATTTTTATGAGCTATAACAACTCTGTAAGTATTGGGAATGAAAGAGAACAATTAAAATTTACGATGTAAAAAAAACATTAAAAACTAAATATGATAGTAAGAATGTAATGGTTGTTTTTTTATTTCTCAGTACCAATACTGTGTGTGTGTGTGTGGGTGTGTCTGTGTGCATATGTGTGTGTGTTTGACTTTTCACCGCATTAAGTTTCTCGTAAAATGTGTTGTGAAAGAGTTAAAGGAGCTGACACACATCGGTGGCTGAGTAACTACGACTCACAAACCAGAACACCACTATCATCACTCTGTTGTTGTTGTTGGTGTTCGTGTGCCACGAATCAATAACGACTGAGTTTACCGAAACTGATCCGGTGCCAGTCATCATGTCACAACTCTACACACACTGAGATAAACAGAGCGGCAGGAGGAGCTGCAGGGGAAACGTGCAGCTCCTCCTGCTGCTCTGTTTCCATGTGGGAGTCACAGTGTGGTGTTAATGACCCTGAGTCTGGTTAATGAGGGGAAGCTTCACTGGTGGCTGGCTCGCTTCCTCCGTGTTAGCAGATGGGACATGGAACGAACTAAAAAGTCAAAATACAAGTCAGATGGTTTCTGTCAGTGTAAATGTTTCTGACTTTGGGGTTTTGTTTCAATTACCTTCACCAAAGAAGTAATGTTTTTACTTTCCGTTTACTTGTTGGTTGGTTTGTTGGATTGTGAACAAGATTACACAAAAACAACTAAACAGAATTCTGTGAAACTTGGTGGAAGGAGTTTGAGTCAGTGAGGACGCCATTAAATATGGTGTGGATCCGGATAAGGGAGCAGATCCAGGAATTTATTTTCAACATTGTGACTGACAGCTGAGACTGACTTGTGATTGGTGCATGAGCCCAAATCTGAGACGTTATGGGAGGAAGACGTGTCATCCATCTTTATTTTATATGACACAAAGTGATATAATGTCATATGTGATGCAATTACTTGAATATAAATACATTGTAATTCAGGGTTGATGCAATGTGGTCCAAAAACAACAACAAAAACATGCAATAACACAACTGTACATTTTTTTGTGCGTAACATCACAGTCAAGAGAAGTGTAAAATGTGTTAAAACTAAATAACAAATGTGTTTTTCCCGACTATTTCAATTTGACAAAAACGTCATCAAGGCTTAGAGAGATATTAGTGGATCAATATTATTTATGCCAATAATCGTGATTTCAGATTTTGTCAAGTTTTCCTCATGGTAACTCCAGCCAAGATTAAAAATATATACAAACAAAGAAAATAACAATAAAAGTGTAGGCAAGAGCATACAATTAAAAGTCAGTACAATAATATGTTCATTATAATACAATATATAAAAATAAGCCAAATATAAATCTGTAAACCAAAGAGAATATAATATGATACAAATAGCTAGAATATTTAGTGTGGTACAATATGTCATGATATAGTACAACACACATTCAATAAGATGTTTAATATAAACATAAAAACATGATGAAACATACCATGAATTTACAGTAAAGCTCAATTTAAAACACAAAACTATCAAACTGTTCGACTCTGAATTCAGAACTAGAGCCGGTTGCAACATGTTTAATATTAACATGAACATAAACAGTGTTTGAGTTCACAGTGTCATATTTTCAAATCCTCCCGATGCATATTGAGGTGTTCACAGGTGTAGCACTGTCCTCACACACACACACACACACACACACACACACACACACACACACACACACACACACACACACACACACACACACACACACACACACACACAAACACCCACACACGCTTTGATCTGAGCGGTGGTTTGTCAAATTAGTGGGAATTTCCACTTGTATCGCTGTTGGAGGTTTGCCTTCCTCCACCTTCCAAAAAAGAAAAAGTCCTCTGAAGCTTCGTGAGGTTTGCCCTCTGGGGTTGGAAGCCTCGCACACTCCTCCTCTTCCTCACTCCCTTTTTTCTTCCTCTTCCTCCCCCTCTCTCTCCCAGCCACGCTCAATCCTCACATTGTTCATCGCCCTGTGATCCTTTCACATCCAGGCCACCGAGTCTTTTCCATAGGTCTTCTATAAGGTCTCGGTGTCACACATCAAAAAGCCCCTTCATGCACTTTCCTAACACGTTCACTGTGTTGCTGACATGAGCCTACAGCAGGGGGCGGAGCACGGCACCGTTTGATTCATAAATACAAAAAGCAACTCAGAAATACTAAAAAACAGACTAACAAAGCTTCCTGTATTCCTGTCAGTTCAGTGAACGCAACATAAACATATTAGGAGTGTTGGGTACAGAGTGTTGAGGATTGAGGATTAAAAAAATTCTGCGATTTGAAAATAATGTTTAAATATTACAAGAATAAAGTCGTAATATTCTAAATAGATTTGCTTATTTGTTATGTAGTTAATACTGAGTAGTTTGTCAATAAATACATTAGTTACTAAGTAGAAAATAGTTTTCTGTGGCTACTTGGGGAAGGTGGGGAGCTCATGTTGTGTCTCAGCCCTGCATGACACCGCTGAAGGACGGATTTGTCTTGTTTGACCAAGTTGTTTTGGCTAAAAAACAGATTCTGATTAGCATCATCATCACCACCATCTGACGTCAGCCACCTCACCCCCTCGTGTTCAATGCACAGAAATGTGAGAAAGACTCATTTTGTTGGTTTTTCACCACAAGGTTTGGTGGAATATCAGGTTAAAATCGCTGCTTTAAGTTTGGTGGTTAACGAATGTTGTTTATGTCGATAACTATCAATATATCTTTTCATATATATACAAACGAATGATTGTAATAATGAACTCTCACACATTTATTTAACTTTGATTGATTTGACTTTTTACCAAAATAACATTATTGAAATTCACAATGTGCTAAATTGATTGAACAAGTTTATACTTGATTATGCAATTCCATGTCAAGTGACTGAATTGAATGAAATAGAGATTACGGAGAATTAATTAACCTCGGTTTGACTTGATAAAAGTGGAAACAAGGCATAAGAGTATAAATGTATAATAATTGAACGTGGCCTGCAAAGGATGTTCAAGCAACCAATTAAGAGTTAAAAAGACGAGAAACAAACAGAAATGAATGAGACTTTCTTTTCAGTGCGGAGCAGCGTTGATCTAAGTTGTTTGAAAATTCGAGCTGTGAAACTTTGACAGGATTTTCCGTTGTAAAAACAAATGACGGCCTTGAGACGGGGAAGCACCTCCTTCACCGTGTCCCTCCACCGCTCTGCCGCCCTCGGGGGCAAATTCCCTGCTCTGGTTTGAAACTTTCCTTGAATCAGAATATGGCAAGGATGATGCACGAAGATATTATCTTTAATAAATTGACAGACTTCAGCTGCGACAGTTCCTCCTTTTCAAGTGTAGTAGTGACGCTAAGTAGAGAGCAAACCTCGGCCAAGGCCCAACAGTTCCCCTTAAATTCAACCAGTCATAGAAATCAGTTCCCTAAATATGACTTTTCTTCTCGATCTATGAATCATTGGATCTTCCATCTCGAAAAAAATTCTTCCTGATCTTGATCCGCATTAAATTTGTATGGCTTCTTCCCTGACCCACGATGCATCTTTCCACCAAGTTTCATACTAATCCATCCTGTAGTTATTACACCATCCTGCAAACAAACCAACAAAAACTGATGCAAATATGTGGAGGTCATAATTATACAATTAGAAAACCAGTTTTAAAACCACACATTTGATGTATAACCTCACATTAAATTTGGTGCTAAACTCATGGAACAAAGACGGCACTTGTGCTAAGGTGCATTGCAGTAATTCATATTTAGATTATATCTGTGCCCCGTAGAACATCTCAACCAAAAAGCAAGAGTCAATGTTATTTTAAGGATGTGGTGAAAGAGAGTGTGGTGTAAGTAAAATCTCTGCAGCAGCAGTGAAGAGACGACAGTCCAGAGGAATCCTGCAGCAATCAGCTTTCTGCCTCCGTCTTATTCTCCTGCAGCTTCAAGGCTGCAGAGTGAAAAATCTGAATTTACTGAGAAACCTCCCTGCACCTGTGTTTCCCATCTCCTATTCCGAGATGAACGACTTCCAGTGAAGCTTCCAGTGACCGCAGCTCTTTCCAGTCGAGGTTATTTCCCCAGCATGGGGGCAAACAGACTAAAAACCCACGAGGACCCGAGCTCTTAATTTTGGAACAAAGCTTCATCAATGTCACAGAAAAAGCACAAGCTGGTGTGAGCGTGCGTGTGCACACAGCCGAGGCTCAGACGGCACGTACGCCAGACGCAAATGCACATATCACACACGCTCGATGGAGAGCCACTTCCCTAAATGTACCATGTGGGGAAGTTCTGGTGGTTTTTCTGTGTAAATTTGCCCAGTTGTGGTTTTTACCGAGCAGCTAAGAAAAGTCCGTACGGATATGTGGAGAAGAGGAAATGCGTCAGCGCAGGAGGAATATGAACTTCAGGACACATTCATCCATTCACACACAGTCGGCTCCACACTGGGTGTGTATGGCCCCACATAGTCAGGGTCCTTGTCCTGGATGCAGCTCAGACTGGGTAAACACTAGAATTTTGCAAAGCGGCTGAAGTAGGTTGTCTATGCTTTTACACTGGAAATCATTTCTGTGTGTGAACAGACGCAGGAGTTGAGAGAAGAGCTGTTTGCTGCCCGGACTTTGTTTTCATTATCCAGAACAAATAGGGTTTGGAGATTTGCTTCAAGTAAAAAAAAAATGTGAATCCTATTTGTTTGTCTTTATTTTTACTGCATATGAACCGAGGAAGAAACCATTACATTTTTCATTTTCTTTATCATTGTGAGATCGGACGTTCTTCAATATTTCTCTTGATTTCTCAGAGAATCATTTATGGATCTTGATGAAATAAATCTCGAGGACTGATATCGTTGGACATTAAATCAAAACCATGTAGCCTGCAGAATTTGTTTTGCTCTGGTAGCCCATTGTAAAACTGCAGATGAATAAAACATAATAAAACAGCAAAAAACTAAACGTTTTAAATAATTTGGGAGCTGAGGGGAGAAAATCGTTTTGTTCTCAAGTGAATTCAATACGCTTCCGTGAACCTGCACATTGGTTTGTTGATGAAGAGCTGTAACCTGATCTGGATTCAACCTACAGGACTTGACTCATAGACTCTGGGTGTGTCTGGAATGATTTAACGTTCGACCCCAGACTGAGGTGAGTCACTTCGGTCTCATGCAACACAACAGTGGATCACAGCTTCAAACACCTTTTTCATTTCGGGATTATTATGAGATTACTGTCTATTAATATCAAGAAACCTTCCTCTTATATCATAAAGAGGAATCCCATGAGTTTCTAAAGAGTTTTACAAACTAAATGCATGAAATTGGAAATGTTCTGACGCTCTGGGCAGCGTGACAGTATCAGACGTCTCACTATTCCCAGAAAAAGAGGGGAGGATAAAAAAATGGGTCAGAACTAGAAGGCAGGTGAGGGGGTTAATGAAAGATGTAAGAGGAAAGAGAGAGAGAGAGAGAGAGAGAGAGAGAGAGAGAGAGAGAGAGAGAGTGCAGGAGAAAATGACTGTGAGCTCAAACTATTTCTGGAATGCACCTTCTCTTAAAGTCTAACCAGGCAACACGCACACACAGCGACAAGCCAACCTGTTCCTACAGCTTGTGATAAGGTAATAAGGGCATCGGGTTTCCACTCTGCCTCCACAAACACTATCTGATTTACGGGACTTCCTGCGCACTCATTACATTCTTTGATATTAATACTCCCGTGTGCCTGCTGCTTCTCGTGTGTGTGTGTGTGTGTGTGTGTGTGTGTTTGTGTGTACTCCTGCCAAAAACTATATACAAACTTATAAATGTCAATCCTGAAGAAGAGGATGGGCGTGTCAGTGTGTGTGTGTTTGCATTTCTACATAATTAGTTTATGCACATGTTTGTTACCGAGGAGGTTGTTTGTTTGTTAGTTTGCAGAATTACGCAAAAACGAGTCAAACGATTTCCCATAATTTGATTTATTTGAATATCTCTGTTTCACCACACATATATACAGTACATTGTAAAGGTATCTGTCTCTCTCCCTCCCTGCAGGAGGATTTCTTGTTGTAATTTTGGTGTTTGATATATTTTGCAGACGTGTGTATATACTGTGCCTACATGGTGTGGGACAAATGACTGGAAGGACCATCGACTGTAAATAAAGATGAATGAAGCGTCTCTACTTCCTCGTACTGTCCAGAAATGAAGCTAAACTAAGGAACTAAGTAACTATGGCAGCTTGGTGCTGATGTGATCGTCATAACGACAACAACCAACCACAGTTTCCTGGTAACACAGGTTATGAAAATGAAACATTACCTCCTGTGTTTTGATCTTACATTAAATTTCTTTACAGTAAAAGATAAGATATCTATTAATGTGACTGTGTTTTCTGTCTGTGCTCAACGTTGGATTCTCTCTCATTGTCCACGTTTCTGTCACATCCACTGTTTCCTGTTTACATTCGTCTGTACGTTGGAGAGACTTCACACCAACAGATGAACCCAAGAACCATATGAGGGAATAAAGTATCAGTTTCCTCTGCTGCTTTGTCCTTCATGAAGGAAGTGATCAGTGGGAGCAGAGTAATAACAGGAAGCTGGAAGTTAAAGAGGTTCAAATGGCCAAAGTTCCTTTCATCTCGCTGCCTTTCAAGATGGTTTAGTGTGTGATGCACATTAATACACACATTTAAACACACACATACACACACACACACACACACACACACACACACACACACACACACACACACACACCAATCTGAGAGCTCTCTAATGTGTTGCCATGCAGGTGTGTGCTAATCTTCTGAATCCGATAATAATGGCAATTCTGATCTTCATACGAGCCCACGTAGATCAAGAAGCTGTATAGGATGTGTGTGTGTGTGTGTGTGTGTGTGTGTGTGTGTGTGTGTGTTGTGTCATTATCAGATTGGTACACACAAACATACACAAACACACATAAAATAATACATTTACTGTTTTTAAATCCAGTAGAAATTTTGGGCTGTTTATGCCTCTTCATTATATTTTCAAGAACGCCTGAAGGGAATTTCTTCAAATGTGGTTAAAATGTTCAGTTGGACTCAAAGATGAACTGATTCGATTTTGGTGGTGAAAGGTCAAAGTTCAAGGTCACGGTGACCTCATATGAGTCTGTAAAATCAATTTGTTGGCTAAAACTGATGATGATGTTGATGCTCCACTTGAACTTTGTGTGTGTGTGTGTGTGTGTGTGTGTGTGTGTGTGTGTGTGTGTGTGTGTGTGTGTGTGTGAGAGAGAGAGAGAGAGAGAGAGAGAGAGAGAGATGCTCCGACCTGCAGAGAAATAGAAACTCTGACTTTCGGACTTTTTGCTTCTTCGTTCTGTATCTTGTTAAGATGCTAAAATTTAGCATTTTTACATTAATCTGCTTTTATTTATTTAGAGCCTGACCAACAGTCGACCTCAAAAATGTCCCTTGTTGACTCACTGGTCCCTTTTTGTTGAGTGTTTAATGACTACTGTTGAACATACACACACCCACACACACACACACACACACACACACACACACACACACACACACACACACACACACACACACACTTCTATTGTAGTTCACATTATGGGAAAGACAATTCCAACATCACACATACAGATCGAGGGGATTTACAGCACTGAGACAATGGAAGAAACAGAGAGAATCAAGTGCACTGACATCACCACCTAATCCCCGGAGAAGTTAATGAACGAGTAGAAAAGAGAGGGATAGAGGAACGCTGGAAAAACAGATGGAGAAAAAGAATGACATCATGGGTCTAGCTGCTTAAATTAGATTATAGAGGTTAGGAAACATGGCTGGTTTGGGGATTGTCGATGGAGGGAGGAGGGAGATGGAAGAACGGAGGAGAAGATCAGAGAAGGTGAGAGGAAGGATTGAGTGAAAAAGACAGAAGGAGATAAGGGAAGGAAAAGAGGAAGGAGGGAAGATCCAGGAATGAGGGAGGTGTAGATACAGAGATTGAGGGCTGGAAAAGAACCCAAAGTTTATATTGGAGGATGAAAGGAGGACAAAAGAAAGAGGGAGCGGGGAAAAGAACGAAGAAAGGGAAAAGAGAAAGGTGAGGGAAGGGAAGGAAACAGGGCACAAAGAAGGGAATGAGAGACAAGAAAAGGGGACAAGGAGAGAGGGAGGGAGAGAAAAAGGGAAAATCCAAGAAACCCATTAAACCACAGTTGAAAAAGTGACACCGCGGCTCTTTCATCACCGGTCGTGTTCCTCGGTGTAACGTTGTGCAGCTGCACGCCTGATGTGACGTGTGTGTGTGTCTGCTCGCAGCCCGAGGGCTCGACTCAGTGAGTGACTAATTGTGCTGTCTGCTAAAAACACACACACACTCAACCACACACACGCACACACACACACCGAGATTACGCAACTATCAGGATAATCGCCTTCTCTTTTTTTTTGTTCCTCCAGGGGATGAATATCGACACGTCTGGAAATCCTTCACTTTGCCTAATCCCTGACTTCTGCCGACATCAGTCCGTCCACGCAGCTCATGATCCTTCATCACAGTAATAAATAATCCGTTTTAAATTAGAGCGAAAACTGTATTTAGAAAAGGATGTCGTCATCTTTTCACCAAACACTCATTCTGCTGTAAATGAGCTTGATCTATTACTCTATGAAGTGGTTTACTTTGACTTTTTATTTTGGTCATTTCCTCCATCTTATTGCAAGTATTTATATCATGTATTATTATTGATATTGTGACCATTGTTATTGTATACAGTATTTACATTTTCATTTTGTTATATTGTTTATTTTATTTATTCTGGATACTGTTCCTATTCTAGTTTTAATTTTAACTACATTTACTCTTGCACTACTTCTTCTATCTAATATTATCATAAATAATTTCATAATTTAAACCACTATTTCCCAGTTTTATCATGTTTTTTTAAGCCATAATAATGAACGACCATAAGACTCGAAGGAGGTGCATAGTTATAGACAGGGAGGCATAAGAAAGAAAGAATCAAAGAAAGATTATTTTATGTAAATATGTGAATGTACTTTGATGTCGCTTGTTTCTGTTGCTGCAGCCTAATGTTCAGAGTAATTTTCATTATGTCATTAAAGTGTCATCTTACCTCTCATGTTGTGAATAAAGGCTTTAATAGAAGTTGATGTCATTTACTGTGGTGGACAAAGTCGCTGCTGTTTGATGCAGAGTGAGACTCTTTTATCGTGTGTGTGTGTGTGTGTGTGTGCGTGTGTGTGTGTGCGTGTGTGCGTGCGTGTGTGCGCGTGTGTGTGTGTGCATCGCCGGATGAACACCGAGTGTGAGCCACAGTTCAGGTAGCGCTGAAAACACAGAGCAACAAGTGAAAATCAAAACACAGACAGCTGCTCCAACACCAGCTCACTGTGGAAGACTGAGCGCAGACAAACACAGAATGAAGGGGAAACCAGATGAGGCAGATATGAGGAGGTGACGGACGGGCCAGGAGAGCAGGAGAGGAGGAGAGGAGGAGAGGGGGAGAGGAGGAGAGGAGGAGAGGAGGAGAAGAGGAGGAAAACCATTCAGAGCCACTGTTATCCTCAAGTATTTCCACCGATCACAGTGGCTGAGGTAGAGAAAGAGTAAATGAACAGGTTGTAATGAGCATTAGTGAGATAAACAACGACATGTTTAATTTCTATTCACAGAAAATATCCACAACTAGATCTGTGTTCTTTGGGTCAATTTGATCTGACTCCTACGACTTCAAAATTAGATTTGTAGTATCCAGAGTAGTAGATCTGTCTTGTCGTGCATGTTTCTGTCAGTAAGTAAAGGATCAGTAGTTGGTGGAACAACCTTTTTAATCAAGTTGTGTGTTAATGTTCACTTACTATTGTCATATTTACTTTAAAATATGACTTTTGAAATGTAAGGAAATTGAGGGTCACAGGAGGACTGGAGTTGATCCCAGGTGACTCTGGGCGGAGTACAACCAGGACACAGTAATTCGGTCACCGATTAACCTAAACCACATATCTTTGGACTGTGGGAGAGGAATTCAATATGTCGTAAATAAGTTATCATTTCCTTATTTCCGTATCATTACATATTGATGAAATCGTTAAGGGAAGTGACATTTACTTGCCCTCAACCAAAATGTATTTGTTTCCTGAACCCGCCCACAGACTGGACCAGCTGTAATTAATGGATCACTTCTTTCATTCAGTAAATACATGTTCCAGACATTTTTTACATTTCCTACAAAATAAACGTGTTGTTGCAGCTTTGTTGTACAGAAACTTTACTTATAGGAGACAGAGTTTTGTTTGGTTCATCAGTTCTTGAAATTGCACATAAATTGGTGTAATTTGAGACTTTTCTTCACTGATTGCAGATTTGACTCTTGTGCATTTTCAATTTATGAATAACAATTAAAGCTCTATCAACAGTTTTTGGAACTTCTTCTCATCCTGTCTGCATCTGCACACAGCGAGTTTTCTGTTTGTTTCAGTGGGTCAATGCAAACCAATACATGGAGAACATGAACATTTACAGTTGCATTGAGCGACTTGAATGAATGAATGACACGGACAGGCTGAAAGGCAAAAGACAGGTTGTGCAGAGGGGAAGTCGAATGTCTGCAGGTCGTGATCTGGGCAAACATGGATGTCTGAAGTTGGCTTCACACTCTACATCTGGCGGATTTGCTCTCGTAAATCTCTGCCCCCTCGAACGCTCAGACACACACTCACTCCAACACACTCAGACACTCGTGCTCTCTCACACACTCGCTCCACCCGTCCTGGCCTTTCATGTATCAATGGCTCCATTGATAAGACCTGCGTGAGGCTCTCTGGGTGGATCCTGGTTTTAGGCTTCAGCCCGACATCAGACATTCTGACCCAAAGTTTCCACACACTCACACAAGCATATGTTCAATCAATGAACCAACAACAAATTGCATTAGCCCAATATAGCTGTTTCACAAGTTGTAGTAAAGTCACCTTATCGGGACGTAGCGAACGATGCAGAGATTCTATTAAGTGAAGAGATTTTTGATTTAATGGAATATTTAAACCTGGAGTCAGTCCGACCAGCTGCGAGGTGAATTGTGACCATAAAACATTTGATTCAGAGCAAAAAAAAACTAGACATCCCATAAACCATTGCAAGTGAGCATTGAGCAAGTTGTCTCATCATCCATCTTTACATACAAACTCTTCGCCAGTTATTCTTAAATAAACGCGGAGCCAGGGTTAAAGGAAAATTCTCCCTCCGGGCTAAATGCTCACAAGCTAAAAGCTAATGAATATTAAATAGTGGTTTTATCGAGGAGATGCTGCTGCCGTGTAGAGTCGAGCAAGAAACAACAAAGAGTGTTGCCGGGCTGATCGGGTTCAGACAGGCTGCGGGCAGAGCTCCAGACGTTCGCTCAGAGGGAGACTCCCCGAGGAGGTGAGGAGGAGAAGGTGTGTGGTGTCTGCAGCTCCCACCAGGTGAGGATGCTTGGTTTTGTAAATCTGTGAACGCTCCGATGCTCAGACTCACACCCACGGTTTTACATGCACACACTTGAGAAACCCACACATGCAAAGGAAAGGTGTTGGAAAGTTTGAGGGAGGAACACGTCACCGGGAAGGTTGACGGTTTGCATCTCATGTAAGGCTTAGAAGAGGAAGCCGGAGTCTTTCCTGAGAGAAGCTGCCGTTAAGCAAGGCACCAAATCCTGCTGCAGCTCCAGTGGTGCCCGTTGGCCGGCGGCAGAAACTGCGGTTTTATCAGACAAGGCTGAGGTGTGAGGAATCGTTCATTACTGTGAAAAGATCGTTTGTCTCTTAGTCAGATTGTCTGATTGAATGAAATACACAGAAGATAACATGTCATGTTTTCCCTTCGTGTTGTCGAAACATTTACGACCCACTGTTCTCCGTCATGTGTCTGTGTGTACGTCTCTTGATGTGGTCGTATCCATCACTACACACTGTACAGCCCTCGCACTATTTATAGACTCAAACAGTCTTGTTGTGGTGCGTCTGCGGTGATTCACGGTTTTTACACTCAGAGAAATTATAAGATTTTTTTACGACTTTCAGAGGAACTGTCTAAAAGCACAGAGACAGTTCTCACTCATACCGTTTGTTGTATAAATGTGTATTTGAACTAAATTATACACAACAACCACTAAAGACACACATTGTGTGACAGTTTTCTTAAAACAAAGCCAAACTTGCGCAACAAACATGAAAGCCAAAGTGCACGTTAACTTTCTTTTTCCAAATTACGTCAAGAGCACAAATTGTGTTGGATAATTTGCTAGGACACCAGGAAGTGGAGACTTGTCATCCATCTTTATTTACAGCCTTTGGGGTTCACACCTCAATTTAAGACAAGAAAAATAAAAAGATTGTCTCTCAGAAATTGAAAAAGGTTCATCCTGTCAAACCAAACTGACTCATAAAACCTCTTCTCCACCGAAGTGATGTACAGAGGTTTGTCCCATGTTTGCCCTTCTGGTTTTTTTCCCCCTGTTGAGTCATGTTCGATGTCACAAATGCATCAGAAACACAACACGCAGCAGAAGACAGCACGACAGAGACCAGTGACAAGGTTGCATCTTTCTACTTCAGTCGCTCTTTCAAGCGCAACGCTGAAGAAGAAGTTCAAAGCACGTCATAGCATCGCACCGGAAAAGGTGCGGCGTCAGCGTCTAGACGGTCAAAATGAAGAAGAAGACATTAGCACATACGCCCGGGTGTCATGATTCCATCGCCGCTGATCAGAGCTGGAGTCGATAAAACCCAGTGTCTACTGCAGCATCGTTTGACCCGAGTTGCCCAGACAACAGCCAGTTACTATTTGTATGTTTGACTTTATCAGCTGCAAAGAGATTTCCTGTGACAATGCTGCTGTGTTTATTTAGGATTCAAGCTTTATCCGAACTTTCAGTGGATTGTGAAAGAAAGTTGAAAAACAGCCTTTTCTCCCACTCACTCAGTAAAAATATAACTCTGAGGAGGTTCATTCTTCTCCCTGAGGTGACTCCGGTGCCGGTCGACTCATCCACAGGACAATCTGAGGAAGTGATGAGATGATGTTTAACGACTGAAACCAACAAAACAACACGGTTTGTCCTTTTAAGGAACCTTTACTCCGTCCCTCTCTCTCTCTCTGTCCACTACCTGTGATGTCACTGATAAAGAATTCCCCGCCGGCGAGACTGCAGGAAGGCTTCGGGTTAATAAGTGACAATATGTGACAGCGACTTACCCTCTGCCATACACACACACACACACACACACACACAACACACACACACACACACACACACACACACATACACATACACACATTTCACGCTTGTCTTTTCCTTCTGTCCGTCTCACACAAAAACAAATTTTTATACTGACACATTTTCCCCTCAACCAAAAACTAACCACTGACCACTAACTTTAAAACTTAGTTTAAGATCTTTGAAGGTGTGGGAGAAAGGTCAAACACTCAAGACACACACACACACACACACACACAAAGCACACACACAAAGCACGAGAGGAAACTTTAAACATAAGACAACACATCACTTCCCCAAAGGAGCGTGTGTATTTCTATCTATATTCTATATTTTTAGCACAAACAAGTATCATCCAGCCGTGTGGCCGTTGTGATCACATCCATTCAGAAGCGCTCGACTGTTTTTCGCACGTGACCTTTTGAAAATGAAAAGAGGCCCACGTCCTTATCTCAGACTCCATCTGCAAAGTGGTGCACGGACCAGTTAAGTCAAGAGAGTGAAAACTTGCACTCGCAAAGACATTCAAATCCAGGGAAACAATCGGAAACAGACTCAAGGATAAGTGTATTTTGTCCCTGTCCAATCAGGCGTCTTCAAAGACGACCTCTGACCCCGTGTGCTGCGACCCTGATGATTATCGCACAGAGCCGGTGGGGTTTCCCTGATTGGCCAAATAAACAGAGTGGCTGATAAGTTCCATAGTAGCAGCTGCTTTCTTCTTTTTTTAGTATTTTTCCAAGGAACGCCCCTGAATGACTTTCATGGGAAAGCCGAGGGGCATTTCCACCTTCAGATCTGTTTTCCTGCAGGAAAGATGACAGAGTGCGACCTGTGTCGTTTTTGGAATGTGCTGGATGGAATAAACAGGATGGATATTCCGTCCATAACAAGCATTTTCCGCATCATGTTGTTCTCGAAGGGAAGAACTCAACGTTTTATTTAATCACCTTCATTATTCTTCTGAAGAACAGTCATTAAAAGTGTTGACTCATGGGGAAAAAATTTCTGGAAAGTTTGTGCTATTATTTCTTTTTCTTAAACTTCCTTGTGCACAACAAACTCACTCAGGCAAATCAAATCAATTCTATTAAGTTCCACAAGGGGGCTTAACATTGTGTACTCGTGTATCAGCTGGAGTCTATAGTTGTGTGTGTTGTGTTATTATGAAACAGACTGGACCAAATGTATATAAAAGTTGAGGCCCCCATGAAAATTAAACAACAGAAATATGTGAGCATACGACACAAAGTCAGAAAGTAAACTTAAACATAATATCGGAGCGGCTAAAATACGGAAATTTGATCAACCACCAGGCGAAGCGAGAGACGCACCTTAATAAGGAGAGATCTCCAAAAGTGACACAAGGGTATAAACTTTATCGAACGTCACATATTGTCTATGGAGGCTCAGATTTTATGTAACTATAACATTAAATATCACAGATGTATATTAGACTCTGTTATATTATTGCTGTATAATTGGCATTGTTACTAGGGTCGGGTATCGTTTGGGTTTTTCAGATACCAGAGGAGTTAAATTAATACTTTTTTCTAAATGGCACCGGTGCCTAAACAATGCCGGAGGCGATAAAAAAAAAGAAGAAAAAAGAACAGCTTTTTTATTGCTAAGGCAAATTGGAAGTTGAAATTCAACTGTTTACCGTTACTGAACTTAAATATACAAATGTAAATGAGCGTAAAAGTCTGTCCATAACCCCACTGCAACAGTTTAAGGGATTAAAACAGTAAAATACTCCAAACTCCAAACAGAGGACGACTGTGGAGCGAAGCAAGACTGATGATACCTCATATAGGTCATGTGCAGGGCTAAACTTCATGACATCACCAGCGGCGTGGCACACATTCTAATCTGCTGAGCCACACGGAGCGGACCCGCGTGGTCAAGCTTAAGCCGCCCTGAGACCGGTGTGACAGCAGCGCACCGCAGCTTTAATCCACTCTGCCCTGTCCGCCGTGCAGGACGCTGACCTCACTGCAGCGATGTCATCAAGGTGAGTCACAGACTGATGTGAGAGGTGTCACGGTTAAGAGACGTGCACCTGTGGCATGTCGCAACGCCACAGAGTGAGTACTACCATAAACTGTGTCTCCTCGGATATTAGCGAAGGGGACATTGGCAGAGTAAAAAGTCAAAATACACATAAATATTGGCATTTTACGTAGCTCTTATCACACTGATGTATATCTTGTTTTTTTATTTTTGGTACGTTTTGGTTTTAAATGGATGTTTGATGCTATAAAAACTTAATATGTGAGAATACAGCGAGAACATTCACAGCGAGCGAGTGGACGTGTGGATGACCTTTCTAATACACTAACTAATACTAACAAACATCTGAGGATGACAAAGAGGAGCCGTACACGTACATGATGTCAACTTGAAAAGACGCTGAGATTCGAGCCCTTGTGTTGGTGGGAACTCGCTTCCTCTGCCCTGCGATCGCCATCAGTGCTCGGCTTCATCTCTGGATAGTGGGAGGAAGTGGAAACTTTTTAAACAACAGATGTTGTTTGTTTTTAATATTTTCTTTTGTTATCTTTCTTATTTTTGTTTCTTTCTGTGTTTCTTTTGTTCCCATGTATGTTGTAAAGCACTTTGCAACCTTGTTCAGATAAGCTTTATGATGATTGTTATCAGACGGGAAAAGAAGGTGGTGCCTTTCTGAGCTAATGATTAAAGCAACAGTACATGTCTTTTGATTTTAGTGTCTTTTAGCTGATGGATTTAAAACCTAATTTAGCTATTTAAAAGATCAAAATAAGATGCTCCTTATTCAGCACCCTGGGGAACACAGAGTTCGAAAACAAGCTGGTGAACATAGTGGAGCATTTATTAGATATTTCCCTCAGGAGTTGGTGGAGACTGTTGCTGAATATCGAACTTGAATTCATCACGTGACCGTAAACAGATGAATGGAAACGCTGTTCTGTGTCCGGTGGACTCGTGAACAGGCGACTGTGGAACTCCTCACAAACAACTTCATGTGTTTTGCATCTTGTTGGATCTTTGTGTCTTCACTTTAAAAAAACGCTGCACTCTGAATAATACTTGGTTAAAATAAGGAATAAATAAATAAGCCAATAAAACAATTCAATAAAGGGAAGGTTTGGCATTTAGCTGTGATGGATAATCACAGCTTTGTAAACAATAAAAGTATTGATAACACTGATGAAACTCTGAGGTTTAAACCAATCAGAAATCTCCTTAATCGTCTTCACATGTTGGTCTTGGGATACGTCAGCCGGGGTTGGCTGCAGCTCGCCCTGCGACCCTAGCGCTAAAGCTAATGGTTGGAAATGGATGGAATCCCCAGGATGACTCAGTTTCATGTACCGATTTCCCTCAAGGTGGCACAGGTCGGCTGATAGATGCCTGGATCCCGTCCCAGATTTAACCGTCTAAATTTGAGCTCTTCACCAGACTTGGGCCATGAAATATTTAGTGAATGTGACCTAGAATAAATGGAGCGGAGGGAAACAGTGCAGCACACGACACGCTCACACTGTGGCTGCCACATATACATCCATGATCAGGCTTTTTATGTAACCTGTCAATGAGCCGTCAACTTTTCCACTGGATGGATATTTACTGGTATACAGCCGCTGCTCAAACCACCGATGGGCTGTGTCATTAAAACATGTGTTTGTTCCAATTCCTCTGTCCAGCCTGAATGCATCACTGCCCATCTGTGAGGTCAGGGTTCCCCTGTCTCTGCACAGGGGAGGGGCTTTATAACATCTGGCCACAACACATTTGTTAGAGACCAAGAATATGTGTGTTTTAATTCAATGCGCAATTCTTTTGTCAGTTGCTCCCGACATTTTTTCCGAAACCTCTCCTGCCCATGTGAGAATAGAGCAGGAGAATGTTCGGAAAATCCACAGCGACGTTTCTAATATGTGACGGTTGCTTAACTGGAAGAATAAAAATATCTCAGAGGGAACCAGACACGAAGATGACGTCAACTTGGAAAAACAAAGAGATTCAAGAGCTTCAAAGTTGTGTCGATGTGTCGTAAAACAAAAACTTTGTGCTTTCAGCAGCAGAGCTTATACGTGATGTCCGGCCTCCTACAAACTTCCCCCCCTCACCTGATTGTACACTGGTGGCGTGGGGCCTCCCTCCTTTGATTAGGGGTGTTACCTTCTTCAAATATACAGTATATCAAAGTCATGATGTAGAGACGTCTCAAACGGTGGACTCTATGTAAACATTGACCCTGCAAGGTCTGAGACCAGTTGAAACACTGGAATGAGCCGTATCAAACCCATTAATGTGGATTGTTGATACATTTGGTAATAAATGGGATTTTACTCATATAATTCACTTATATAATTTGTCTTCCAGCTCAAACTACATATTGCAGTATATACAGTTTCTCTATAAACGCACTGTATTCACGCAGCCTATGAGGCGGCTCAGTGACCCGTCATGTTCATCCAGGAACAAAACAAACAGGTCTGGCTCTGTTCAGATTTGCAGAGCAAATAAAAGTGTATCATGTGTAAATACAATGTACACAGCTGCAGTACAGTGTGTACATTCAGTGTGTGACTGGTGGATTTACTATGTGCTGCCTCCTACCCCTCGATAACAGATCGCTGGTGATGACTCATACAGTCAATGTGTGTGTCTATGTGTCTTCTGTAAGTGAGTGTGTGTGTACGTGTGATTAGATATTTTACTATCTCTTACCCTCCACATCGCTCACTGTGTGTGTCCCCCTGCATGTCACACTCTCTGTCACATACAAACACTCTAACTGTTTTGATCACATTCCAACCCAGTGACTTCAGACCAGAAACGGGAAAGCTTAGAGTAGGTGAGTGTGTGTGTGTGTGTGTGTGTGTGTGTGTGTGTGTGTGTGTGTGTGTGTGTGTGTGTGTGTGTGTGTGTGTGTGTGTGTGTGTGTGTGTGTGTGTGTGTGTGTGTGTGTGTGTGTGTGTGTGTCATACTGTGTGTCATTAAATTTTTAGGGAAGACATGTTTTAAGGTGAGGTCAAGGTTTAGGTTATCGTTAGGGTTAGGTTTAATAGTTAGTGTTGGGCAAGTAGGAACTGTGGTTAATGTTAGAGTAAGTCTCCATGAAATTCATGTAAGTCACTGTATTGTCCTATTGTCCTATAGTATAGTCATGGAGACACGACTGTGTGTGTGTACGTGTGTGTGTGTGTGTGTGTGTGTGTGTGTGTGTGTGTGTGTGTGTGCGCCCATGATGTCAGCTGTTTGTTTATGTAATGTGGTTGTGTCTGGGGCACCAGCTTGGTAGATAAGCAGGGTGGGAGTCTGCCTGTGTGTGTGTGTGTGTGTGTGTGTGTGTGTGTGTGTGTGTGTGTGTGTGTGTGTGTGTGTGTGTGTGTGTGTGTGTGTGTGTGTTGAGGAGTGGAGGGACATGCCCGACATGAAAGCTCATAAAAAGTGTTGTGATGAAAGTCGTCCTCGGGGGTGATGAGCTTGTCGACACTTTAACTCTTCATTGTTGAGCAACTGATAATTGAGTGTATTCCCGTCTCTCTCTCTCTCTCCCCCCTCTCTGTCTCTGTCCCTCACCCCAGCCGGAGGAAACTGCTGCATAATGATAACAGACCCTGAGACAATGGGTTCAACAGGCGTAAATACACACGCACAAAACCACATGTTCATGCACAATGCACACACACACACACACACACACATATTGTGTTGGTGCAGCTCGGGGGTCAGGGGCCCTGCCTGTGCTGCCGACAGTCTTCTTCTGAAATTATTTATCAAATACAGAACAATCCGGACATACCAGCCGCATTTCTGAGCGGCTCACCCCCTAAAAATGACCTGTGGAGTAAGTAACTCTCCCTCCTCCTCCACCCTCCCTCTGTTTGGACCTCGTCTGCCCAGTGATAAGGTCAGATTGGGTTTATTTTGAGCTACTTGAAACACTGCAAAGAGAACCCAAGCCCCCAGGGTTTCCCTTAAAAGCATTTTGTTCTGCTTTTCGGGCGGTTTCAGTCTCTGGTGTGTGACGAACACACCGAAAGGAACAATTTCACAAAACCTGCCCCGAGGTTTTCACCTTGACCGGTTGCATCACCTGCCACTGGTGTTGTCGCATTTTTAAACTCAAGAGAATCAAAATACATTAAAAGGTTTTATAAACAGGGGATTTTTTTTGGAGAAACAGTTAATCAGCACATTGCTTAACTGTCTCTGTAAAACTGATGAAGAGTAATACAGCTGCAATAAATCCTGTTAGTTCAACTGTAGTTGCTGCAGTTTGTGGCGCTTTTAAACTGCTTTATATCCCAGAATACACACAGAGGTCGTCCTACTGTTAAGCCTCGATGGTGCAAAGGCAAACAGATAATAAAACACATATCAGGTAGAATTCAGGGTAAAATAAAAACATATATAATGATATAAAGCTATGAGAGAAGCCACAGGCGTTATCTTATAGCAGGTGAATAATATTACATTGATGCAGGGAGGAACATGAACAGTTATTTGGCTCCACTGTGTGTCAGAAGCTCTAAATGCAGCCAAACAGAGGCCACACACTGCATACCACCACCAGGGGGCGCGCTTATGTTTCATTCCTGTCAGATCCTGTGTCTGTGGCACCTTTAGGACGAGACCGGAAACAGTTTCAGTGTGAGTGTACAACATCATTTCTATGGACGTGGACCAAAAACAATATACAGAAATAAAAAATAAAGGAAATGAAGATATAAAAGTATTTTTCTAGTCTTGATAAATAATCTTTATAAACTGGCTCCATGCAAATGTGATTTAAAAATTAAGAATAATTAGAAATATATTTATGTAGTTTAAAAAAAATTCTAAAATGTCTTACGACAAATAAATGTTATCAATATTTTACAGTTTGACCATAAACTTTGTTATTAATAACCATGGATAAAAAATTAACACAAATACAACCTATTTATATAGAACATGGACATTTACATATTTACCTTAAAGTCTCCAGATGTACTTTCAATTGAGAAAGATTAGACATAATTTGACAGAAATGTGAATATATATAAAACAATCATTATACTTACAATAATATCAATAATATACATTTATGGAACAACAGTAGGAAATAAAAAAATGTAGTACACTCAATGATGACATTGTATTTTTCAGATTAAAATACAACATGACATAGATTAAAATACACACAAAAGCCCAAAAGAGGAACATATATGAATAAATATGAATCCCTAACTTAGATATAAGGTTTATAATAACTTATTGAACAACTATACCCGGAAATCCACTTTAAATGACACCGTTGTGTTTTTTTACCTCGAGAACTAGGACGTGAGAAGCCTTTTATTTTGTAAACCAGAACCGGAAACTGTCTCTCTTCCTGCTGCCAGCATCAGTAGCGGTTGAACCGTCGGCGCTGTCACAACAACTGTCCGTGCGTTCGAGTCCCCTGGACCCGCTGTCACGCGACCCGGCTCCCCGCTGTGACCGGTTCGGACCCCTAACCCAGCTGTTTCCGTCGGGACGTGGTCGGACATGTTTGTGTGAAGGACTCCCGCTGGATTTCTTTACAGTTTCTGAACTCGTGTTGTTTTCTGAGCAGCGACAGGACGAGGTGAGTTTCACACTCTGAGACCAGGTCCCGGTTCAAAATGGACTCTGGGCTGGTTTTCATCTTCTTTAAACTTCTGGAAACATCTGAAAACATCTGGAAACATCTGAAAAGCAGAGTTTTGGTCCAGTTGCTGTTTCTTCTCGGTCACTTCAGGAGGATGCTCCTGCTGCTGCGGCTGCGTTCACGGACCAATCAGCATCGTTCAATGTTGTATTGCGTCGAATCATCTCAAAGACCCTTTATATTTTACATTAAACATAAACTTTATTATGAATAATATATATAGTAACCAAACACAAGTATAACCAAACTTATATCATTTGAAAAACAAAGTGTTATCTGTGGCTGAGGAGCTGCTGCAATCAACTCAAATTTAAAAGTTATTCTAGTTACTTTGATGTGCAATTTTGTTGTGTCTTGTAAAGATTTGAAATTACATATTACATAAATTACTAAATATCATAGTTGATGTTAAGTATAAGAATTTATGTGAACCGAAATTAGTTTAGAGATTAGCTACTCCATAACACTAAGACTAGAATATTACAGTAATGTCTGGTTTAAAATAAATACATATAATAAGTGGAATAAATAAACTGAGATGCAGATTTAAAACAGCTACAAGCAATTAGGGGAAGGTTGTAAAATGAGTTTTGAGGAACTTTACTGAACTCAGGCTCACAGCGGCACACTACTGTAAATGGTAGTGAAGGAATAAAGAGGACTAGAAAGACAAAATGCAAACATCTGGTTCACGTGGACACAAACAAGACGTTAGTAAGTAGCTGCTCAGTTTAGATAACTGGAGCCAGACTTGTTCTCTTCCCTTCTACTTGCAAGGCGATGGGGTAATTTGTGTGAAGCCAGATGACTCATCTGCTCCGTATGTCTGCGTCACGTATCACTGGCTCTGGCCTAAAGTTAGCCACAGAATCCAAGCGTTTGCCAGTGCGCTGTGGTTTGATGAACACCAATTCTCTGCATTCCTTCCTTTACCCTCTCTCCTTCCTTCTTATTTTCACCCCAGCTTCTCATTGCTGCACTTTTTCCACTCATTTACAAAAAAATAAAAAAACACAAACTCCATCGCTGGCTCTTAAACCCACAACAACGTTTTACACATTTTTCCCTCCTGCGATTTCACACACACGTTCATCTCCTCTTTGTCATTTCATCCCTTTGTGTGCACCAGTCAGGTTTTCATCTTTGTTGTGTGATTTCTCCACCTTTCTCTCCACCTTCCCTTTGTCTTCGTCCGAATCTGTCGGCTCCAGCCTTTTCTCTCATTACTTCTCTTATCCTCCCGTGTCATGCTCTCTCTTTGTCTGTGCCCTGCCAGTGTCTGTGGTCATGCCACTGAACCAGTAAGAGCGCCCCGCCCTGCCCAGCCCTGAGCAAACATCACCACTACACCCAGACCTCTGCTAACCTCAGATTCTGATCCAGTTAAGATCACTGCTAGTTCACTGTTGGGCTCAATATTCATTAGCTGATTGATTGATTGATCGACAGAAAGTTGCTCAGCTACTGTTTTGATATGATGAATTGTTTGAGTCATTTTACGAAGCCAAAATACCTAAAATGTGATGGACTCATCTTCTCCAACGTAAGGATTTTTCTTCTTCTCCCTGTTGTTTCATAATAGCAAACAAGTGGCTTTTGGATTGTTTGTGGGATAAAAATCAACTCGGACTTAAACTGTTTTGCATTTTGAACAAATATCAATCTAACATAACTGAAAGATTAAGTCGGAATGGAAATAATCATCATTTATAGCTAGTTCACATATGCTTGCACACTGTGTGTGTGTGTGTGTGTGTGTGTGTGTGTGTGTGTGTGTGTGTGTGTGTGTGTGTGTGTGTGTGTGTGTGTGTGTGTGTGTGTGTGTGTGTGTGTGTGTGTGTGTGTGTGTGTGTGTGTGTGTGTGTTGTTTTGAATTGATTTTAAGTCACCAGAGTGACTCCATCCTGCATCACTATCTTATGCCCAAAAGCATTTCACTTGTATTTGTTAACTTTACAGAGGAGGTTATGTTTTCACCCCTGTCCATTGGTTTCTTTGTTGGTTTGTTGGTCTGTTTGTTTGTCAGCAGGATTACACAAAAAAACCACTAAGTGGATTTCCCCAAAACTTGGTTGAATGATGGAACAAGGGCCAAGAACGAAACCCATGACATTTTGGGGCAAATCTCGATTTAAAAAGCTTTTGAGTTGTTGCAGATCTAATTTAAAATCTGGATTCTTTAAGGGGACTGTTGGGCCTTGGTATGAGTGACTCTACTTTGTGCCAGTGCAGTTGATAAGGATTACAGGGGCAGCATACTGGTGTTCAGGAGGCACTTCCCCCCTCAAGTGTTACTCTCAAGTTTGGTGAGTTTGGCTCATTGTTCCACTGGAATCATTGGAAGTGAAGCCGTAACGTCACATGGCTCAGATGAGTTTTCATCGGCTCCGAGCTTCCTGCGCTGAATAAACAGCTGTTGTCTCTTCCTGCACATGATTCCCACAGGTTTCTCTTTATCTGTTTGGCAGTATTCCCTTCTTGTTGAGATTTGCCTATTCATGGCTCGGCCTCACCCCCCCGGGACAGGAGGAGTCCTGCAGTGGCACATTAACTAAAGCAAAACATGCTTTTCTGAGCCTTCAGCGGAAATACAAGGCTCCTAAAACTGAAATTTCAAGAATTTAAATTCTATCATGTCATTTGAATCGTAGATTAAGTGGATCGGAGGATTAAAACAAACAGGGCATGGTTATAGAAGAACGTGGGGTGTATTTCATGTACGAAAGCAAAGCAGGAGAAACAGCTCTGTGCACGGGGGTCCTCTGCTTGCCTAAGGTGGGGGGGGGGTTGGTATGTTCAGGAGGGTAAAAGTGCTGAGCCAGGCTGCTCTCAGATGCCATTTAGAGTGGACGGGAGGATTTGAGGGAATTAAAGTACAAACTGCTCCGTTCTCTAGACTCTAAGCTAAAGCCTCTCGACGTGCTGCGAAGAAAGAACTGTGACTGTAGCTGTGTGAGAGGAGGAAAGTCTGTGACCCTTGTTGCTGTTTGTTTTGTGTTAGACATGTGCTACAGATTTACCAAAATGATAAAGATAAACACGTTTTTTGGGAAAAATACATGAATCTTGATGCCAAGAATTTGTGATATTTAGGGAGTGAGTGAAAAATCTTTTTTGGGGGATCTAGTGGATGTAAATTTGGTTTCAAAGGAAGCGCGTTGGCCCTAGCAGGAGGTTAAATATCTCTCAGTTTCAGTAGTCACATCATATTTTCTAATCCCTGCTATTTAAATTTGCTGATGAAACTCAAGCAGCTGAATCTATGGTCAACGAGCATCTTATTATCGGCTCCCTATAATATCACTCAAGTGATTTAAGCAAATTCTACCACGACCAGGATGCAATTGAGAATATGCAAATGGCATAGTGCAAAAATGTAATTTTACGTAATCAGCCTAGTGATTGGTTGGATAAAAAAGAGAGATTAACCTGCAGCATGAGAGAGATAGCAGCAAATATAACTCTGTTATCACTGTTCCGCTGAAGCATAGGGAAAGTTTGAAACAGTAATATATAAAAGAAAATTTGGTTAGAAGATAAAAATAAAGAATAAGATGCTGACGTTTAACATAGCGACGTTGAGCATGATGAAAACTGAGCCGAGCTGCCTCTACTGCCTTTTCAGAGCATGTGTATGCATCTGATGTCACGGTGACTTCCTGTCTCTATCTGCCGAGGCCACACAACCACAGCTTCCCCTTTCTGTCTTCTGCTGCCGCTCTTTTCAGCAGCATGAGTTAGTTACTGCACTCCTGTTAGTCCTGTTCTCGGCTGATATATCGTAAGACTAACTCAAACTTCACCAGGTTAGTTCCTCTAAGACTTAACTTGTTCATCCGGCACAGGAGGGCACGGGATTTACTGTAAAGTTACGAGACGGGATCCCAGAGAGGAATCTTTTACAGAGGTTTCTTATAGAATAGATATCTTCATCTTGGTGTTAATTAAATAGCCGATTTGTCCCGTAACTCTTTGTTATGTTGTAAAAACAACTTCCTGATGATGACAGTATATCTGCTCCCTGATGTCAAAGTGTCATGTCGGCCAACACATGTGGCTGTTCTTCAGTTTGCTGCGTATTCATCTTCACCTCCTCTGCGGTTGAGCCTCGTTGTCGACACTCAAACAGCTTTTTTTATAAGCACCTTCCAAACTGTAGATTTTCAAAAACTCCAAATGCACGAGAAACAACAACAACGGCGATGTATCGGTTTACAAATCTTGATTACAAATTTGCAGCTAAAATGTTTGCGTCACCGCACATTATTGGTTGGACCACTATACGTTGGTATTTGACGGATCAACAGTGTTGACTGGCCCGGCGTTCTTGTTTGAGCGTTTGTAGTCATTTTTAGTTTTCTTGCCTGAATGGAGATCATTAGTAAAACGAAGGTTGTGTGTGTTGTGGAGACAAGAGCTTGGAATCAAATGAGTCGATACTTGTACAACTTGCTCACAGCAGTGAAGTAGTTATATGAACATGGATTAGATACAAGCACCTGTTTACTGTAATTTTAGGTAAAGCAGATCTTGGAGGGTTTATGAACATTTATTTTGGAAACGCTGACACTGTGATAAATCTCCCTGTTACTTATTACAAAAGTAAATGATGCCTTCATAGATTTTCCTCTAATTAAAACATAAAACAAACAGAGATAAACATGAAACTTCAACACAAGTAGTTAAACTCCTGAGCTGTGGTTTATGCTAATGACCTGCGCCCATAAGAACACACCCGTGACCAATCAGATCGCTCAGATTAAGACGCCCCGTTACATAACCGTTGTGATGGCAGCGTGTCTGAAACGTTAAACTGGTCACTTTCTAACAGACGCCATCAGGAAGTAAAGAATGAGGTCGTCACTGCTCTCGTCATCTACGTCACCGTCTGTTTAACGGTGATATCACCTCCAGATTCGTCTTCTAATGCATTAATCTGTGTGTTTTCAATCTGCTGTAGTGTTTTGCGTACGTCTGTTCTCTGAATGTGTCTCAGCATGTTAACAGTGTCTCTCTTCGGTCTGTAAGCTTCAGATGCTTCTAGTTGTTTTTTAATTTCTGCTCTGTGGGTGTCAGTGAGTGTTGGAGCGGCAGGACGGCTCCCGTAGATTAGTCTGGATTACAGATTAACCCAAGAGAGCATCTGTCAGAAACTTAAACTGTTAGTATCACTAATACCACTGCATCATCTGCTACTACTCCTTTTAACTGGTACCACTTTGAACTGCTGCTAATACTGCCACTGCCTTATAGCATTAGATATTTAATTCAAACCAAACCTAGGAGACACGTGTTGTACATACATCAGTGTGGTAACAACAACCTAAAATGACAGAAACCATCTTTGGAAAAATGTATTGAACGTGCATTTATTATCTGCTTGTTTTTCTCTCTGTGTCTCTCAGTCATGTCTCGTAGGAGTTCTCGCCTGTTGTCCGGTGGCTACTACAACTCAGATGAAGACTCTGACTCAAGCAGCGTGACAAACATCTCCTACCGTGAAAACCCTGTCAAGTATGTAACTCTCTCTGTGTGTGTGTGTGTGTGTGTGTGTGTGTGTGTGTGTGTGTGTGTGTGTGTGTGTGTGTGTGTGTGTGTGTGTGTGTGTGTGTGTGTGTGTGTGTGTGTGTGTGTGTGTGTGTGTGTGTGTGTGTGTGTGTGTGTGTGTCAAGCTTGGATTCAGAAGGTCTTGTTTACCAACTGTGATGTTAAGGTTCATCTGAATCACCATTTTTCTCTTTTGTCTTTTCTTGTCCAAGGGTTTTCAAGAAGAAGGCAGGGACCCGCAAGGCCAGCCCTCGTACCTCCAGCAGAGCCAATAGCAATACTAGTTCACCCAGCCACGAGTCGCCCGCCACTGCAGACCAGTGTGATGGTAAATACTAAATTACAACTTCCCCTTTGCTTCAGAGTAATGCTGAGATAATTTCCTGTCAAAACAAAAGAAACGATAGTAATAATAGCATGAATGAAACTTGGTTGGGGTCTTTCAGGGACAGTTCAGAAAAAGCCTGTCCACAAAACTCATGTGTCTACTTGTCCCATTAATCTCTGTCTGTATGAAGTACATTTACTGGTTGTGACCAGTTCAACATGAATGAGAATCATTTTTAAAATGAGACTAATGTTTAGAGGCTTGAAGACGTAAAGATAAAGTGAACATAAGTTTTAAAACATATATTTTATATTTCTTTCTGTCGATCCAGTTAAATATCTGGCATCGCAATTAACTTACGACCCCCTGGTGTTGCTAGCACCCAGCTTTGGAAACAACTGGATCAAGTGATTAATAATTGAATTAAAAAATTAATTGAGAAATTATTATAATAGTCTTTTGTCCCAGCCCTATTTCAAAGTCTGTAAGAAACCTGTCATTGTGATATTGAATGAATTGCTTTTCTAAATAGCACAAGATTTGACCCTGCACTTCTTTGGGCCCTTAACATTACACGTAAAAATTATGAAGCTGATAATAGTTCTCGAGATGCTTTGAGAGCCTCAGAATTACTAGAAAGTTGCACAATCGAATAAAAACACATTATTCAAAGCTTTTCTTTCTCCTCGTCCTCGTCTCTCAGGCCCGAGTCCTTCTCCCTCGAGCAGCCAGCCCCAGGCAATCATGAGGACGGAGCCCTACGTCTTCCCCGCAGCCACCCCTCGGCCGGCCCTGACCCCGTCATCATCCCGGAGTCAGACCCCCACATGCTGCCCCTCAGTGCCTCCAGAGAAGAGCCTGTACGCTGGACTTTACAGCTCCACCAGGCCTGGATTACACCTGAGGCCGAACCACAAGGAGCTTATTCAGAGCGCAGTGGACAGCTCAGGCTACTCGTCCTCCGAGGGTATTTACAAGAGGCCCCTCGTTGCCCCCAGCAGCTCTGTTAGAATGAGTGGGGCTCCCACCCCCGGATACAGGACCAGAATCACCAGTGCCTTCTTTAGTCTGATGGGTGAGTACGAACATGTAATGATGTGTTTTTAATGTGTCTGACCTGATGACATAATAATCTCATTGATTCGTTTCTTCCTTTGCAGACTCGGCCTCATTGACGGCTGTCGCAGCTCAGTCCAAAGTGAAGGCTCTGACAGCTGGAGGTACGTTGTGGGTGGATGTGTTAAAGTTTGTCTTTGTGTTTCCTCCATGTGTACATTAATGCTGGTGCTTGTTCCACTGGTTTCCTTAAGTCGACTGGTGCTGCATGTGTTCACGCTGCCACGTGTCTGCATACGTACAGCTGTCTCATTGTGTGTTTCACAGTCGTTGCACAAGTCTCAGCTCCAGATTATTAAAATCCCTGTAATTCAACATTTCTTCTCGTCCCCACAGCAAACACTTGGTTCACCCGTCGCGTGAAGAAGGCTTGTGTTCTGTTCCTCCTCCTCCTCCTCCTCCTCCTCCTCATGCTTCTATGTAAGTGACATATGCATTTTACAAGATTCAAGTTTTCTGGCAAGTTTTACATTTAGGAGACGACTCGTCATCCCCTCGGACGTGTAGAGTTTTAAAAATAATTTTTGTGGGGAGATGAATGAAATTCCAAACAATAATTTTAACTGAAGACATCTTAGATTAGTAGTAGTTCACCAGGAAGTTGTTTTGCATAGGTGGCATTATGTGTTTTGAACCACACTGTGCACCCCCACCCCGGTGTGATGGTTGATGTTCCTCAGGACTGTTCCTAAGGCCCCGTGCCTCCTGTTCTCTCCAGGTTTTTGGTTCCTCTTCCCCTTGTTGACCTCTTTCATCTCCCACATGAGTGTCGCAAAGACCCCGTCACAGACTAAACCAGAGAGTCGACCAGTTATCACTGCCACTCCTCCTCCTCCTCCTCCTGCTCCTCCTGCTCCTCCTGCTCCTCAACCCAGCACCATGCCTCATGCACCTGTGGTGGTAGGACTCACCTGCATCTCACTCATTTTGTGTGTCTGTCTGTAAAACCATAATGCAGCACAAAATTCTGGAGAACAACTGTAAAGAACATCGAGTTCCTTATGACAAACTGTTAAGTTGGGATGAAAGTTCAGGGTCTTTTTGTTCCTCCAGGATCCAGCTGTTGTTTCCGCTGCTGTAGAAGCCAAGATGCAGAATCTTTTGGTAAGAAGCAGATCTTCAGTTAAAGTGTTTTCACTTTTCCAACTTTACCAAAACTGACTTTTTTAGCAGCATGTAAACCAGTTTAAAAATACAAATCAACACATAGATAGACAGAGACTCAATCGACATCTATTTCTTGGAAAAGAAAAAGGGTCAATTCTGATACTTAACTTCATTTTGTGTCTGTTTGCAGGCCGAGCTGCTGCTGAAGCAGGAGCAGCTTTTCTCCCAGGTGAGACAATCTGTCTGTGTTTTTATTTGTTTCTCTCTCCGTCGTTCCTGTGTCTTCTCTCGTTCATTTGTTCTTTGCTCTGTGGGCGATGGGACGTCTTCACCTGGTGAGGTCACAGTGGACAAGATTAGAATTAAGATGTACCACAGTGACATCCAGTGGTGATGAGGGAGAACACGCAGATTTTTGTGTGATGTTTTTACGTCTGCCAAGCAGGTTGTGTCTTTATCTGTGTTTGTTACACAAAAACTACTGGACCATGAACCATGAAACTTACTGGAAGGACGTTGTATCAGTCAGAGAAGAACCAATTCAAGTTTGGTGCGACATCTTCCTCCCTCAGATGAAGGAGCGGATGAATCTGGACATGCAGGGTATCAAAGCCAGTCTCGACACTGTGGACTCGGACACTCGGCTGCGTCTGAAGCAGGAAGTCGCCGGCCTGGGCAGGAAGATGGTGGAGTATCAGACGGACAGTCGGTCTGCTGCTGCCGGCCTCAGCCTCAGGATCCAAGCTGTGGAGGCTGAGAATTCCAAGGTAACAGTGCTGCCAGAGAGGTCCGCAGAAACCCAACCTGCTGTTTCCTTGAGGTTGTGACACTAAGATGTGACGGCCTCTTTCTTGTAGCTCTCCCAGGAGTTGTCCTCCATCCAGCTGACGCCTCCCCCAGCCCCTTGTCCTGAAACCACCGTTGCCCCCGTCCAGGACCATCTGACCCCAGAGCTGCAACAGGCCATGGAGAAGTGGCTCACCGACCGCATCAAGGTGGGTGGAGAGAGACTCCGGATCTAGATCTAAGGCCCTGAGACTGCTAATCTAGATGTTTATGATGTTCTGTGTGTGACTGTGTCTCAGGAGCAGGACGTCCTCAGACTTGGTGACAAAGGGAGCGACGCTGACTTAGGACGTCCCATGGCTGACAAAATGGCCGACTTTGCCCTGGAAACTCAAGGTCGGGAACATCTCCATGTCACTGTCACTATACTGCTTCACAGATTCCTCAGCATTCACACTAACGACCTGTTTCCACTTTGTGTGTCTGTGTGTAGGTGCCAGCGTGATCAGCACCAGGTGCTCGGAGACGTATCGAATCCGTTCAGCGTGTGTGTCCCTGTTTGGTTTCCCCCTGTGGTATCCGTCAGAAAGCCCACGCACTGTCATTCAGGTCAAATCAAACCTCACCTCTCTGTTTGCTTTAAATCTTCTGTGGGGTTGTTCACATTTCAACTTATATTCCACAGATGCTGTCACCTGGAACTTACTTTTACTTTCTTTTTAGGTGTAACACTCGCATTTTCTTTGAAGTGACGAGATATTAACCTCCCTCCCTCCCTCCCTCTACAGGGTAACCCAGTGCTGCTCCCGGGGAAATGTTGGGCGTTTCACGGTGTCCAGGGGGTTCTTGTCATCTCTCTGTCTCACCCTGTGAGGATCACCCATGTGACACTGGACCACCTCCCGCGCTGCAACTCCCCCACCGGCCGCATCGACTCCGCGCCCAAAGACTTTGAAGTCTACGTGAGTAGCTTGCTGTCATTCGTTGTTCGAGGCCCTGCAGATGTTCTGTGATTTAACCTTGAGTGGAAAACTGAGGGAGTCACCTAAAGTGAGGCTGTAACTTGTCTCCCAGGGAGCGACAGACGACACCGAGGAAGGAACTCTGTTGGGGACTTTCACCTACGATGAGGAAGGAGAGTCGACGCAGACGTTTCAGCTGCTTGTGAGTTCACACTATCACATCTAAAGAAGCTTGAGCCAAGGTTTATGTCTTTAAAAATCTGGTTAGTTTGTGGTCTTGTTCCATTCGTTAATTTTGCTGCCACTGTAAAAATCATGATATTATTACTACCAGCTAAATTAACGTCCTTCAAACATTAAATCATCGGAGGTGCAGACGACAAACAATCCTGCGAGCCACTTCTTTTTCTTCTTCTTTGGTTTAATGTTTTGTCAACTTCCCCCAAATTGGTCCGAATGTCTGAACTATCCAAACAAAGATTTCAAACTGCAAATGGTTTTGTTTGTTCCGGACCCAGACCTCCTCTTCTGGTCGGACCACATCTGGCTCCGTTGGTCTGAGGAACGTTTCACACCTGAAAATTAGGTTAAAGCTTAAGTGAAAAGTTCGGACCAAACAAGGAAGATGTGAAAGAACCGTAAATAGACAAAGACACCATATTTAAAAAAAGGTCAAAACATGACCTAACTACTTCCTGTTCTATGTAACGAGATTAGACCAGAATCTGATGACATAGATGAAAACTGTTTGAATGTCAGAATGATGTCTCTTTTACCCTTTAATCTAACATCTTTCCTCTCTCTCTCTCTCTCTCTCTCTCTCTCTCTCTCTCTCTCCACTCTCCCTCCCTCCTCCATTCTCCTCTTCTCTCCTGTGCTCCCGCACCAGAAGCCCAGTGAGGAGGTTTACAGATTTGTGGAGCTGCGTGTCCTCAGTAACTGGGGTCATGTGGAATACACGTGTCTGTACCGCTTCCGCGTGCACGGGAAGATGGCGTCCACGTGAGGCCGGCTGGCTGCAGCACCGGGTCTCGTTAAAACATATCAGGAAGGACTTTTGAAATGTCGCTTTTAGAACAGAAAGTCAAATCCATGCTTATGCTACTGAAACGTGTTTGATGTTGATGAATGGAACTTGTGTGTGTCGGCAAGTTCGCTGTGGTTTGAAACTGCTTAATGTTGAAGTGACAGATCACAGGAGGGGTTTTTTTATGCAAAAGTTGAAGTGCACACTTGTCTTTGAGTAAATTGTACATAATGACGTGTTGATTATATTTCTAAAAACCAAATATCTACCTAGTAAAAACCCTTCGGGAGCTTTATGCTGTCGGACTTATGAGCGTGCCACAAAATAATGTTTTTAACTCTTGCTGTTATTAATTATTATTTACTATTGATCAGATATTTCCTGCTTCACAATCCCACCGGAGAAAAACGCAGTGAAAACACGTTTCTTTACCAAGTGCAGTGGAGCAGCTGGATGTTAAACAGTCCTCAGTGGTACATGAGTTGTTCAGTCACTGACTTTTACTCGTTGTGAACTAATGTTTGCAATCATGCACCTCAGAGCTTCTCCCACATTCGTGAGGAAGTGACTTGAATAACAAAATAATAACAATTATTTTCTGTGCTGTTTAATAAATAAGTCTTCAGTTTAAAATGCAATTCAAATTCCCCCACATCCCTTGGTGACGTCTTCAGATTTATTTATTATGTTGGACCAACAGTCTGAAATGCAAAGTTATTCAGTTTACTGTCGTGTACGTAAAGAAAAGTATTAAATCTCACATTTTGAGTTGATTAATGTGCTTTTGTTTATCAACTAAATAATGAATCCGTGCAGGTCAAAGGTCAATACTTCATATTTTATTGTGAAGTTCTCAGTCAGGCGTGTAAATCCCCTGTTGTCTGATTCTTTTTGACCTTACGTTCTTCTGAGTGTCGCTGATGTTGTGACTAAACGTCCTGTAAACACAAGGCAGCGCCGGATGTCTGCTCCTCAGCATCGCTTGTTACTTGTAAGTTCAATTGAATCTAATATTCCTACGAAAGGTTAAATATGCAGCTTAAAACATTTACTTTCTCTGTTTTCTGTGTGAGTTTCAGCTCAGTGATTTACTGCTGGTACTTGAATACTTGAAAACCTCTTTTTCGAAACGTCCTCGAGCGGAGTCGCGTTGACTCTGTGACGTCAGCGTTCCCGCTTCCTTGTACGTGAAACTTTTAGTTTTGAATGAGCGACGCAAACCAGGAGAGAAAGGTGTTATTTATTTGTATAATGAAAATATTCATGTCTGAATTCATGTGTTCGGCTCAATGATTCAGTTTAATTATTATTTGAGTGTATAATCGTTAAAGTTTACACATTGAAAATCTCCTCCGCTCATACAATGACAAAACTGCACTTAGCAGCGCGCACGTCAGGATCACAACCATTTCATGTTCATGTATGTTTCGTTTGGTGTTGAAAATATTTGACACTTGTTCTTATTCCAGGTAAAATCCAGGATCTCTCTCTCTCTCTGATTTCCATAATTCAAATTTAGATTAGTCGTAAAATGAGATGTAGAAAAACAGAAACAGTTGAGAGAGAGAGTTATGATTTGGATCAAGACAAAGGAGAATTACACCCCAGTATCAGGAGTTGTGTGTTAGTTACAGTATTAACTGGCAGTTTATCAGGTACACTTATTTGAATGCAGTGTAATAACACTCTGCTCTCTGTTCCACACCTCAGAAACTGTCTCAACACAGACATGACAACCCTCAGTAGAGTACAAGGTGTACCTAATAAACTGCCAACTGAGAATACCTCGGCGAGGATGAAACTTTACTGGACAAAACATTGATGTAATCTGTGCTGGTAACATGAATTAATAATTGTCACACATTGCATTTCGTGTCTAAACTGGTGTTTGTATTTCCAAACAGTTTCTAGATGTTTGGATTATGTGTAACCATGAATTATGATTCGGAGGCACTTTTATTTGACACTGAATTGAGTTGATTGGCTGTTGAGATGAAAATCATATTGAATGTGTTTTGTTCAACACATCGTTTCATGTATTTTCATGTGTTTTCAGCGTGACCTTTGTGTTTAAAGCCATATGAACAACATAGAGAACAAAGTGTTTATCAGAGTCAATTAACTTCATCTTTTTTTTATATTTACACATCTGATGTTCATAGAAATCTTCAAGGTAACTGGAATAATTCATTTACTTTTCTAACAATAGTTTTCTCTTTAAATTGAACTATATCGTTTCTCAGATACTGCCTGACGTGTTCTCTATTTGACTACAAATCCTATTTGTAAGACAAACTGGGATGTTTGTATGATTTATTAAATAAAAACATTGAAACATATGTAGTTTGTTATTGCATTTATTGTTTTAAAAGTTATGTTTTCCAATCCTGCACATGCTCATTACAGAAACAGATTCACAAACAAAGACAACATAATGAATGTTGTTGTGGACGTACAATCACTGTTGAGTAGCTTCCTTTTTTTATATCGAGTCCTTATCACAGATATTACCAGTTTCACAAATTTAAGAATCAAATTTCAGGTTTGCAAACAAGCATTTACACACATGCAGAAGCTAACTACTTATTTCAACTTTTGAATATTCTCAGAAGTAACAAGAAGATCTCATACCTCCACCAAGGCCGAACAATCAGAAACATGTCAAGTTCTTTTAGTAGAAATTATAAATGAAAAAGAGAAAGTGGTCCAATAACCTAAATTATGTATTTATCTTAAAACACAGTTAAAGAAAGTGGGAAGAAAACTTAATCTGCCCGATAATCTGCACCTGCTCCAAACAAGGTTCTCTCTTGATTTAAGCCCCATCCATCTACAAAAGTTCAGGAAAATCGGTTACATGATATTACGTAATCTTGCTAACTAACAAACAAACACTGATGAAAATGCTACAAACCTCTGCCAAGGCTAACGCCCCACTGCTCCATGACAAAGCCGCGTCGCCCATTAATTATCTCCAATGTGGCGGCAAACAGTTTTTTAAATTTGTCCTGCGACAGTTCAATAAAGAACAAAAAAAATATTTTTACACCTCTCAAGATAACGTAAGACATCTCTAACTTGATGAGCGATAGTCAGACCTCATCGTCTGCAGGTGGCATACGACCCTTTGTGCGCCCGTGTGTGCACCGCAGCTAAGATCACTGCAAAGATCCGCCCAGTGAATCAGATCTGCTTCCAAAATCTAACGGGATCTTCCTCGTGTCATGTTGAACTAACAAACGCAGTTGAAAACACAGCCTGATTGGCAGAGGGAAGTGTGTGATTACTCTGAATCCAAAATAAAGCAGCTGTATGCACTATGCACTATTTCCGAGCTCTTGAATTTATCTCTGTGGTTCACGAACGTCTCTAAACCGTGGCGACAGTCTTGGTCTCGGCAGCAGAGCCGCGGCGACACGGCAGCTTCTTGGTGCGCGTGAGATAACACAGCGGCTGAGTGACGCTGCTCAAAGACAGAACTATGTAGGTCACACTGGTGAAGGCCGAGTAGGGACCAAAAAGAGTGGGATCACACAACCTCAGCAGGTATTCCAAGGACGAAGGGGAGTAGTGGACGATGACCAGCACAAAGGAAGTGAGCATTATTTTGAATGCGCGCTTCTTCATAGGGTGGAGCTCCTTCCTGCCGGGCCCTGTCTGGCTGAGGGACCTGAGAATCAGTACGCTGCAGGTGGAGATGATCGCGATGGCACAACACAGGAGCACCGATATCACCTTCCACCTGAGGGGTCTGGAGAACTTCATCAGCAGGCAACAGGAAGCTGTGACGACGTTCACCACGAAGCACATGGACAGCCTCAGTCTGGGATCCTTGAGCCGGAGGAAGACCAGCGGATGGCAGACTGCGACGTAGCTGTCCAAACTCAAGAGGCAGAGCAGGAGTGGCCCTCCCGCTTGATTCAAACTCCAAGCTACGAAGTTGGCCGACTCCATGGATGGATACCACACGAACTGGATGTACTCAGTGATGATTATTAAGCAGAAGAACATGTCAAATATCGCCAGCTGGAGGGTGAAGATCTCGGAGGTGCAGCAGATGCCAGGTTTGAACAGCAGGAGGAATATGACCAGAGCGTTGGCCGGCATTGCAAATGGAGGCACTATGATTACCGTGGGAAGGTAGCAGTTTAAGATCTCGTTGTACAGTCTCAGCCGGAAGTCCAAGGTTACGTTACCGGTGACGTTTGTCATAATTGAGGTTGAGTGGAATTTCTCAGTTGAATATCTGTAAAATAAAACAAAGCGGAGCGTTTACAACACCCAGAACTTCATCACGTAATGAAGGTGATCGCCGCGTGTTTCGTTCTAAATGCTCCACGTTCAGGTAACACACAGCATCTGCTCGTGTTTTGAGGTCGAGTTTGGAAAAATTAAGCCAAAATATCTTGGAGACAGGAGCTGCCATCTTGTGTTGACTGCAGACGTGATCGTGGAGCCAATTACACGCACTGTGCCAATCTCAGCTGTCGATCATTTCCCCGGTTTTACAGCATCAAATAGCTCATTTCAACCAAACGTATCTAAAAATGCATTCGAACATGTGATGAAAACTAGAAGCTAAAACGACGAAGCCATCTTTGAGAAACTTTGCTTCAATGTGTACTTTAGTGTGGTCCCACATGCTAACATGGAGGAGGCAGGGTTGAGTGCCGAGATGTTTTGGCTTCACCTTTAAGGAGCTGACATGTTGTCCATCTTTATAAACAGGCTGTGGTTCAACACTGAGAAGAAAAAAACTTTCACATACGTTGAGAAATTTGATTGTTTATAACGAAAGATGCAAATTCCATCACTTGCACTGACAAACCCACAGATCCACAACTTTTCAGCCTCTTTTCACTCTTTGTTTTGGTTTTTTGTTGGAACCTAATTGTCGGATTTAGCTTCAGAGTCTAAAGAATGAATGTTGTCGGAACAGAAAAACTAAATTAAAACCACACAACCTTGTCTGCTTGATGCATCGACAAGGAAATGCTTAGACTTTAGCCAGAAGAGGGAAATGTTGAAAACTGCTCACAAAGTTCAAGAAAGTGAAGAAATCTTGGAATTACGGGATGTTACCTGATCCACTCGGCCTCCATCCGCCCAGGCTTCGTGGTTATTATCTAAACAAACAAACAGACGGGTGAAAACATAACCTCCTAAGGCTGAGGTGAGGAGAAACTGACAGAAAGTATTTTTTAGAATCTATTCCGACCTCTTGGCTTTGTTGTGTAGTAGATTTTGTTGTAATGTTGTTTGAATACTTGTTTCCTCCTGAAGTTCCCTCACGTTGTACTATTCTATTTTTTCTCCCAAAGATTCAAACATCGTGACGAGTCCCTGCAAACATCAGATTATTGTTCTTGTACCAGGTGTTTAACTCGATGCAAATTCACTTTGATGCCTCACATTCAAATCATTATTGTTATTTTAGCTCAGAGTTTATTCTGTGTGGTTGAGTTTTACAGTGTTTTTCTTGTCTCTTTGAGTATGCATGATGTTTCGGAGAAGCTCGGCCGCTCGAATGACACGGTGGCGTGTGAGCTGTCCGGTCGAACCACAGTCTGTGTTGACTGACTCTGCATCGGAGGATTCTGGGAATTCAGTCCAGCGTCATGGCAACAAACCCACTTCTCTAACACCAACCTTTCCAGCTGTTTCCTTTGACGCGTCTTTAAGAAGCAGGTAAAATCAGGTAAGTTTACATCGTAATGTCAGAAACACATTTATTCTGGATCAGGAGTTTTTCCAGATCTTCAGTTTTAAGACTCAACATTTTCAAACCCACGACTCTGCAGCAGGTGGAGATAATTAAATATCTGGTGCATCATCACGACATTTAGTCATATTCTAAGAAACTGGGATCTTCAATGTCAAATAAAAACTACTGTGAGTCTATAGTATATCAGATTATTACTAACAATCATTTTGGGCGTATAAACATTTGTGGAGGAACCACTTCCTTTGAACAGAAAGTTTTGAGCCCTTTTCTTGTAGCTCCAGATGATCCGAGCTTCTTTCCTCTAAAACACATGTTCACATCTTTTATCTTTTAGTCTGAATCATTGCAACGAATGTATTTTTTGCATTTATTTAGAAAATAAAACAACTGAAAGGCAAAAGCCAGACGACAAATAACCCAATATGATTTTTTATTATTTTTGATAAAGCATGATGCAACAAAGGGAAATAAGAAGAGGCCATTTTTGAAAATTCATAAATTATTTTCTTCTATAATTAAAGTGACACAATTTCTTTTGCAGAAGTCACTTGTGTATAATTAAAATTAAGCAGAAGCATCGATGTTCTGTCCTTTTTATTATAGTTATTTGTAGGTTATCATCCAGATGTGATCAAAGATATCTGGTTAATGTTTTTTAAGATACAGTCATGTACTTTTTTGTATACTTTTTGTATTACCTTGCATTTATATTGCATGTTTGCTTATTTATTACTTTTACTGACGTCTATTTCTTTTTGATTGTCCTCTTTGCAGCTGCAACACAGCAAATTTCCCTTTTGAAGGATTTTCTTATCTTTCTCTTATCTTAAGTGTAAGTTTCATGAACCCGTGCATTTAACTGAAAAGAAACATTTAACGTTCAAGTAAATAAAAACACCTTCCGCCATAGCAACATTTACAATCACCGTACCTTTTACAAACCGTGGCGTTGTTCACCGGGCAGAGATGAGATCAGTTCAGACGCAGACAAGCACCTGACAGAAACCTTTTCTCAATGACTCGCCTATTTGTGGATTGATCTATGTAAATTCAAAGTTGTGTGTGTTTTTAGACCCGGTGCACGAGGACAGCATCGTCTGCATATTGTGACACCACCGAATTTAACTAATCCCTGGACATGAGCTGCATCCTCACATCCTGTATAACCAACAATGTCAACTTGACACAAACAGAAGAGCTTCTGACTGTCGCTCTGGTTTTAATTGAACAAACACCAAAGAGCCGGGAGATAAAAATCACAAACCACAGATTTAACCACAATAATCTATTGAATGTCGTCATTGATCCGTTTTAATTCATTTGCCTGCTACATTCTGCTTGAAGCTGGATATTCACTTCTTACCTTGTTTATATTTTTTATTACAGACTTACAACATGACCTGACCTGACATCTCTTTATATCATTATCTTCTATTTATTTATAAGTGTCAACTAGACCACATGCCATAGTTGTGTGGTGTTTTGTACGTAATAGTCCAAGTGGGATCATATGACCAGGAACATGCTGGTGGGTAAAATGTGTTGGCTGAAAAGTGCCAAACAGACGACACCTTGTGTGAACCCGGGTGTTTGTCTTGACTTTGCGAGCTCGTGCCCCCCCCCCCGTCAGGGTTTTTCTCTCTCAACCCTGAACACAGTCGGGGCACGTTAGTAACACCTTGCATTAGATTTCTCATGTACACTCGGCTTACCTTGCATCAGCTGTTTACTGAACAGTTGCATCAGTGCTCGGCTGCAGGGCTGCTGTAGATAAAGCACCCATAGGATCAGACCTGGGATCAGCTTACTCTTTTACACGTAAATAAGAAAAAAAAAGTAAATTCAGCAGGTGTCCTGGGGAAAATATACAATAAATGTCTTTGTAACGCACCAACTCAGAAAACGACTTTGTGCACGAGACACGTCGTAGTCTTTGCACAAAAGCAATTACTGTAAATGTTGTGCGGCAGGTTGTTTAGCAATTACTGACGTCCTGCAGGCAAAGACATTCTTTTATTTACTCAGAGACTGAGGCAATTAAGTCACTAACATTTACCCATGTGGCATCTTTAACTTCTACTTCTACACGGGAGCGATGCCAACCGAACCGTCCAATCACTGAAGACGTCTGAGCGGCTCTATTTAACACAACTGTCCAATCGTAGTTCAGGTCAGACACAATATTGATACCTGTTATCTCTCAGACTGGTCCGATCCGAAAGAGGCCTTGGTCCCAGTGGGTGGACCTTTAAAAGCCACTGGTCCTGATGGTCTGGTGCCACATGCAGAAGGTCTCCACATGGTGCAGCTCAGTCGGACTGCAGGACACCGTGAACCCTGTTGAGGTAAGAAGAGGAAATTAGGTTTTTTGTAAGGGTCAGAAATATTATTCCATCTTCTGTCTTTTCATTCCAGCCTCTTCTCCCTGCCTCAGCCGACAATGTTCAACTCCACGTTGAGTCCCACCAGCAACGTCTACGTCAACTCCACCACCCCTGGCGCCCCCCTTGGACCTCCGCCATGGTACCAGTACCACATGTGTTCAGTGGCCCCTTACGGCTACGTGTTCTACTTCGTGGTCAAGATTTTGAACCTGTTCGTGGGGGCGCCCTGTAACATCCTGGTCATCTGGCAGATCCTCTCGAAGAAGAGCGACGCCACCACCTCGGACATCTTCATCTTTAACCTGGCCGTCCTGGACGCCTTCTTCTGCCTGATGACCCCCATAGATATGGTCAACCGCCTGCTGCTGGGGGACAGTAATATCTGGTTCTTTCAGAGATTCACTTACGGGGTCAAAGATATAGCGCCGCTCTTTTTGGTGAGTAATTGTTCCCAAAACTTCAGAGTTTAAAAAGAAGGCATAAGTGTATATATTGTATTTATGTACGACATCCATTTCTATTGCTATTTTAGATTTAATAAAGCTCTTAAAACTAAGTAAATAAATAATAATAATATTCATAATTTAATGAGTAATTAAGTAATTCGTCCGTTTATCTCCCTGTGAGATTGAAAGACAGTCACTGACACCGTTATTGTTCGGGGGTTCACTTCCATTCAATATTTTAATAAAAGAAAAAGTAAAGAATTTCATGTATGGATATTTAAAAATAAATTAAAGTAGAATTCCAGTATTTTCTGCCTGGGCCCTTTGTTTTTTAATGTGTGTGTGTAAATGAATGGTACAAAATAAACTGGTGGAATTGGTCCAGATCGGCTCCGTCGGCAGCTGTGACACAGCAATGGAATCTTATGGGGCAACTGCGACAGTCCATGGATTGTCTGGGTCTCAGCTTAGAGTCTGGTAACCTCACACGTGTCTCGGCTGGACTGTTGAAGTTGCCCTACAATTGCCTCTGAATGAGTAACGTCTCACTCCTTCACTGTTCTGCTTCCCCAGGTGTGCATTTGCCTCGACCGCTACATCGCTGTGGTCCACCCAGTGCTGTTCACTGGTATCCGGGACAACAAGATCCGCATCGGCATCTCTGTGTTGGTCTGGGGTTTCACGCTGGCTTACGGCGTCGCCAAAAGCCTCCTGGATGTGGTGAAGGCCAGCGGCATCTTCAGCGGGGTCATCCTCTTCGCCTTCGCAGTCATGGTCTTCTGCAACATCTCGATCATCTGGGTGCTGCGCCGCTCCGTGGCGGGGAAGGAGGTGATGCACCCAGTGAAGAAGAGGGCCTTTAAGACCGTGCTGATCATCCTGGTCATCATCGTGGTCAACTACCTGCCTCCTGTGGCGCTCATGCCCTTTGTGGCGTACTACACGTTGGTGGCGTACCGCTGCCAGATCAGCACCAGCGTGTTCGCCCTCATGGACCTGAGCAGCAGCCTGGAGCCTCTTCTCTACATCACCAAGATGGAGCTCAAGGACATCAAGTGCTGCGGGCGGAGTCTGTCCGAGAAGCCCGAGGACGTCAAGGTGTAGGAATCAATTCACCAATCACGAATAAATTAATAATCTGCAGGACAAAACCAAAACGCAGTTACTACAACATCTGGTTCAAACTGAATCTTTCTTGTCAGTTTCTTGAACATTACACCGTTAATTTATCATTTGCAGTGGCAGTAAATGGTCGTGGACTATATTTAAACACATAAGTTGTAAATGTATTAAATATGTTAATGTAAACATTGTAAAACTAGGAAAAGATGGATTCAAAAAAAGCTGAAACAACAAATATGTTTGCTGCATTTCCTCCTCATTTTTGCAGATTTTCCAGAATCCAAATGTTTTTACTACAAAGTAGAAACTGTGAGAATAATGTTTGCAGTAAAATAACCATTTGAAAATAAATCATTTTATGGTTTTGTAATCTTTTTGTCTGTGAAATTGTTTCCCTGCCTTAAAGCTTTAAATGCACTTTTTTAAACTTCCGTGGTTATTAATGTATAAATCTATACATGTATATCAGTAAAAGATTCTTTCTTAACTAGTGTTTAACTCTAACAACCATATGAAACATTTCCAAAAGCAAAACATTCATAAACGTTTCTTTTTTACCTTGTTCTGGAAGGTTTCTCATTGTGGTCTCCACCTGAAACCAGCAGCTGGTTCACAGAACATTCTTGGAGAAGTTTGAGAAAATGGTTTTCACAGATCATTGAGAATAATGAAAGTAGATGAGGACTCTATGTGGATATTCCAAGAGAGCAAATAAAAATGATTTGAACCAAGCTAAGTTTGGTTTCCTCACATCTCAGTAATAAAGACTCGTTAACTCGATCACATCTTGAGTCCACGTTAATGACGGCCTGGAGCAGCGGCTGGTGCACAGAGCACTGATTAAGCAATTAGTCCTTTATTAAGCCTCATCATGGGAAACACACTGTGGGACCAATTAGCAGGAATGTAATGAGCGGGCACATTGTGTCATTGGTCCACATCATGAATACACAACACACTATAATAAGTAAAGAACACAGCATATTTATTCTGATTAGAAACTCGCTGCACACGTTGTTTGAAAAGATTTGAAGTTCAGAATTATCTTTGTGATCATTATTTAGAAACTTATTTTTGCCTCCACCAAGAAGGTTAAGTTTTCACCCTTTGTTTGTTTCTTTTTAAGAAAAATTACACAAAAACAACTGAACAGTTTTTAATGAGACGTTGTTTTATGGGTCAGTGGGTGGATTTACATTTTTACTGGTTTCCCAGAGAATAATTCATAAATCTTGCTGAAAATAAATTAAGGCATATCTAGGGACCTGATATCTGTGTGTGCCGTTTGGTGCAGATTGAATTTAAAGCGACCTCCTTGGGGTTGGTGTTAGATGACGTCGGAGCACATGAATGGGAATCGTTTTTAAACCCGAGTCATTTTGCTGTGTATCTCCTTCAGACCTTCCAGGCTGGCTTCAGGTCCATCTTCTGAGCTCACGTATCCAGGGTAGGTGGGGTAGAACCGGGGCGTGCTAGGTTCAGTGATGTCACTTCCTGCCCTTGATGATGGAGGGGAAAACAGCGGTATCAACTTGGCATGTGCATAGTCAATCTCAAAACCCTCGAAAATGAGCCCCACCCCAGAGGCACCCAACCCCTCCTCCAGAAGTCGGGACACTTTCTTAGTCGCCAGCACCAATCCTTCATAATCCCTTTTTTCTAATCTGAATATATCAGAGGTCAAAGGTCGGCGTGGGACCAGCACAGTGAATCCAGGGGAGTTGGGGAAAGGCGTGAGAAAGGCCACATGACCCTCGTCCTCCCACACGCGCCACTGCTGCTCCTCCCCACGCACAATGCGTGAGAATAGCCCGGGGTGAGCCGGGTCGGCCCCGAGGAAAGTCAGATTGGGGGATGCGTCCGGAGACGGGAGTTTGGCTCGAATCTTGGTTTGGATTTCAGTCAGGCTTGAGTCGCTCCATCTGGGGGCTGTCTTAGACGTGCAGTACCCCGGGTCCTGGGCGTTGTGCTCCTCCTCTCCCGCCAGGTGAGGGCGCCACTCGGCATCCAGACCATGTAAGGGGAGGACACACATCTGTGGAAATGAAAATAACATGAAAAATGAAAACAGGAACAAACTGTCACATCCACAGCTGCACAATTTGAAAATCTTCATGTCTACTGTTGTTGAAGTGCTGGAGGATGTTGTCATGTGTTGTATAGTGTTCAGCAATATCACCACCTGGTGGACTGGAGTGGAACAGCTTGTTGTAGCCATGTAGAGGCTAAATTTCCTTATTTCCACTCGTCTGCAAGAACCTTTTAGTTCCCTTGTAGAACGTTTCAGGGACTAAAAGATCCAGGGTTTTGTTCCTCATCATGGCAGAAGTATAACTTTTCAACACATTGGTGCTGGCAAAATAATATTGGCAATAAAGTAGCTTTAAAATATGATCATCAACCTTCTAAAGGTCTCACTGGCTGCACTGTACAGCTCTCACCTGGGCAGGCCTGTCTCTGTGGGGTCTGCTGACCAGCGCACACCTCCGAACCCCCAACCTCTCACACAGCAGCTGGGACACGGCTCTCGCTCCCAGCAGCCAGGACAGGTACTCCGGCTCCTGCAGGTGGAAGATGCTTCCTCCCGGGCTGCCGGGGGTCCGGCTCTCCAGGATAACGGAGCCCGGGGTCCAGGGCCGTGGGTGGAGGTAGGCCACCAGCCCCTCAGACTCCCAGAGGACATGACGGGAAAGAGCGGAGGACATTCTGTGGAGCGAGAGGAGAAGATCATAGTGGAAGATTGAAGTGAGACACATAGCTTTTTCTTTTCAAAATAATAAAAACCATTGTGTCACAGTCTCTTATTCATATATGAAAATGACATGACAATAAAATAAAACATAATGAAAAGGAAAGCAAGAAAAATTGTTTAAATTTGATGGGAACATGTATTTTATTTGCATTAAGATATGTAGTGATATAGCTGTATTTTCTAAAATGTTCTGATATTGTCTGATTTAATTAAAGCTGCAGTTTATCAAATATTTGTATTAATTTAATTCAATGCAGACCAGATTTACATAAATATAACATTTTATGAATATTTTCTGTATTCCAGTTCTATATGTTTTGTTGTATTTGTAGTTTTTAAATCACTTATGAGCCTGTTTGTGTTTATTCTGTAGTATTTTTTTTCAAGTTTCCTCCTCAATATTGCAGATATTAGACACTGGTTTAAAATAACTTTAACTCTTGATCTCACTGACACTGATCAAAGCTGGAAACGGAAATCGTCCTTTGTAGATACAAAGGAGGATTTGCGTTTGCAGCTTTGATAACGTTATCAATAACGTGACACCAACTTCAAGCTTTGCGTTAAAATACGAGCAACTAAATAAATGACATGTGAGCCGTATTTCAGAATGGACTGACAGGACTCAGTCAAAGTCAGAATCAAAGTGAAACTCAATTGTTTTAAACGTGAAGATGACGCTTGTGTGTTAAAATAGCTGTTACTTCAAAGGAGTCTGGCACGTGAGCTCGTGAGATACAGTGGAGTTCCGGGTTGTTTTATTCTTAAATTAACGTTTTAAATTTAAAAATGAACTGAACTGACCTTCTGAGAGTGAAGCTTGAAAACAGCATCAAGTTACCAAGTGACAATAAACAGATTTCTTCTTCTCTACACAAGTGAAAACTTCATGTTTCCTCTTTATAGAAAACAGAAACATTAAAACTCACACTTCCTCTTTACAGATTCTTCTTCTAGCGTTTGGTAAAACTGCTTCAAGAAGCTCTACCCCCACCTACTGGACTGGAGGTGTAGTACAGTGGCCCAGAGGGTGAAACTACATAGAAACAGAAATACATACATTTATAAATAAATATTGTATAAATAAATAAATATGTAATAGTAGAAATGTATAATTCAATAATAAAATGTAGAAACAAATGTGGAAATAAGTTTAAAAACTTGCATTAAATTGTTTAATTCTGCATTTATTGATCTATTTACACTTGTTTTTTCTCTTTCATACATCTAACCTACTTATCCCAGTTCTGTCTTTATTGTATATACTGTACTTTATATATACTTATTTAGCCTCATTTTATAAATTGTAGTATTTTTTTAACAAACTTTTTATTTTATAGTCTTACCTATATCTTGTATTTCTGTTAGATGTTATTGTCTTGGTCCGTACATATTTATATTCTTGGCTGGAGCAACTGTAGCAAAACCTGAATGAAAATCAATTCTCCCCCTGGGATCGATGAAACGTGTTTGATTCTTACTCTGATATGCTGATTCTTCGTTTGGGGGTTTGAGTGCTGAACATTTCTTTGTGCACTTATCCCTCTATCGATCTATCTACCGTCTGTCTGTCTGTCTTTACATCTAAACCAGGTCCCTCCATCACGACTGTAAAGGTCACTAACACCTCTTTATATCCGTCTCTGCTCAACACGCTCACTGAAACTCTCTGGCTGCAGTTTGAAGAAGTGACACCAGAGGAAGCCCCTGAGCTGCGGATTAAAGGACAGTGACTCACTATAGGAGACCAAATGTTCAGGAGCAACTTGAACACAAAGGTGCAGTAAAACCTTATCACTCAAATTCCATCTGCACCAACTTATCAGGTTTTCAGCAGAGGGTGAATTTGATACGTTTGGTTCGCGTTGTCACTTCCTCTTTCTGCAGCAGATCACATTTTTGAACAGGCTAGTCCTCTTTCTCCCGCCCTTGTTTCCAGTTACTATGCCATGAAATGACTTCACACACACACACACACACTCACACACACTCACACACACACACACAAAAGATCTTGGTCCTCGCAATAAAAGAAAGAGAGAAGGAATATTACCCTCTTATGTAACACAGTCAATGACAAATTTCATGTTGACTGGAATTCTGTGTCCTTCTTAAGTTAAATAATCTACGATACATGACAAAATAAGGAAATAGTAAAGACATTCTGTGGTTTGCATGAGGTCTCACGTGAAGAGACAGTGAGGTGCGGAGGGAAAATGTGTCGCTCCACTTTGTGGCAGTAAATCTGTCGTGCTAATCTGCAGCCTGTGACCTGGGTAATGAGCTCAGCTGCTCGGAGATCCTCTGATCTGAGAGCAGCGACATCAGCTGAGCTCCAGGGAGATGATTCACTCAGACACGAGGGGCAGAGACGTGGAGAAACTCAGGAGAGGACACTAAATATACAGACATATCCTTCTTCAGATGTCATAGGTGGCATCCAACACAGTTTTCCATTATATAATTAACTTTTTATTTGTTTTTTAAATGATACCAACCACAGCAGGAAACAGTAAAAACACAGAGAGGAACTTAAGCAAGATAATAAGAAAAGAAACAAGAAATATATGTATTTACACACATCATGGAATTATTTAGCAAAGGGGTTTATATCGAGAATATTTGATGGATTACAAATGTCGATCAGACAGATTTTATAAGAAATACTCATGTACCCGTAAAGTTTATCTGTTAGTTCTGCTGCTGTGCATTCAATCTGATGTTAGAAGCAGGAAAAGTACATTTCCAAACACAGCATTTGCATAAAAACTAGTCATTTACTGGCAGAGAACGAGAAGAAGTGAGGTGATCATTTACTGAAACAGGATGTGATGAAACAAACGTCTGAGGGCAAAACTCACACCGGATGTGTGTTTATTTAATTATTATTAACCCAGAGGTAAAAAACGGAACTAGGCTCTTCCTTTCTCTGAAGTTGACTCATAAATGGCTAAACCACATGTAGTTTATGGGTGGATCCAGCTTTACTGTTCACAAATGGCAGGAACTGTGTCATAAAGGTTTCCTGTTTTCAGGTCTTCACACAATTAAACACAGCAACACACTTTTTCTCCACCCTTTCATTTTTCTTTTGTTCTCACCTATGTTTCCCAAAGAGGAAACAGAAATCAGATCATCTTGAAACAGTTTGAGGGACCACTGATGTTTCTGGTGCAGGTTGTTTGAGGTTAATGCCCAAAGTGACTCTGATATTAATATCAGAGTTTCATTCAGTATTGAGTGAGCAGCATCTTTTAAATAACCTTTGATATTTTATTGGCGAAATTAGTCTTTTAGTTGATTTTACTTAAATTATCTTTTACTGTATCTGTTTGTATTAATTATATATTATATTATTATACACATGAGAATTATCGTCAAGGATGACGTCATTTTCTGCTTCACCTTGTTTGGTCGATCATTGTTTGAAATATCTTCACCAGGAAGTCCAAATATATTTACTGTAAACTGTGAAGATGTTTCCTCAAAACAACGTGTGGATGAGCAGAAAGATAAAACCCCTGCTTGTAAAACATTCACCTACAGGTATGTTAATGTAATGTGTGATTTGTTTCTTGATGTCAATGCTATCACTCAAAGTAAACTTTAAAAATGCAAACACAGTGGAAACCAAGCTCGGAATCAGCGGAGCTACTGTTTCATCGAAAGGTTGAGTCAACAAACGCTTTAACCATTTGCTCTCAGTCCAGTTTGTTATGGCTGATCCTTCCTTTCGCAGCAACTTCAGGGATTAAACTAAAAAGTCCTTGAGGCCTGAGTTACACGGTTTGACTTTCGATTAAAGAGATTCAACGAAAATAAGTCCAAACGATGATTTTAACGTACACAAATTATGAACAAAATAATCACAGCCATCAACGAAACTAATCTAGCAACAATCAAATCACGTGACCAAACGTTACCAATCACTGTTATCACAATAATACATTTAATTTAAGAAAAAGATATTAACAAATAACAACAGACCATAACAAATCTAATAATATTACTTCAGTCATTCTGCTGTCAGGCTACTAAAGGCTTTAAGTTGTTGATTGCTTTTGTTGCTCATGACGATTCTTGAACTGGTCACTGGCACGTTGATTGTCTGATTGTGGCTATTAATTTATTTATCCTTATTTATTCACATTAATAGGTGGGACAAAGTTGTCTGAATGTGAAAAATTAAATATTCCTAGACTACATTGGCTCCTACACCATTCGTATGTAAGACATAACCTTGTACTGGTCGTAAAGTAGGAAGTAGTAGTTCAAACTGTCACATATGTGTGTTGTAGTTGATATCAGGCAGGAATAGACTTGCTAACAGCCTGAGGTCACAATATCAGAATGTGTCGGATTGCTTGGCTCTCACTGACTTACACTAGACTAACTATAGCCTCATGGCCTTACTAGGTTCCAGCACCTTTGTGACGCAGATGCCATTAAGTCTTGTGACATAATGTGAAATATAGCTGAGGACTGTCTCAGCCGCCTGCGCTCAAACACTCAGGGGCTGGGTACGAGTCGGTTTGTGCCACCGTCAGACCAGTTGAACCGGCTCCAGGAACCAGTCGTGCATTTTTTTCAAAGAGCGTAAAGAAATGAGAGGAAAGCTTGAGGCTACACACTCAGTTGTTGGTTCATTTGGGTTCCACCCATAGACGCAGCTAAAAGCTAATGCAGGCGACTACACCTTCATGAAGGTTGTTTTCGTCCACACAACAAACTGCAGCCTTGTTCTTCTCCGGGGCAACAAGGCTCCAGAAATGGGAGAAGGGGTTTTCTGTGCGGAGCTCGGGAAACAAAGTTTTGTGTATTTTTAAAGAATATAGTTTAAACTTTTGGGGAAATGCTCATTTGTGCGTTAGAGGTGTCGCAGGTAATTTTACCTTTGGACAGAGCTATGCTAGTTCCCCATGTTCCACTCTTGCTAGCTTAGCTAACTGGCTCATTTTAGCTTCATAATTAGCTTACATATAAAAATACTGAAATGATATAAATCAATGTTCAATAGACCTATATAATTGACTGTATACAAAGATGGACAGCTCCCTAAAGTGAAGCCAAAGAAGCTTGATTGCCCCCTGCTGGCTGGCTGCAGTATAGGTCAGAAACCCTGCCTTCTCCATGTTAGCGGGTGTGACATGGGCCAAATTTAAAGCTCAAAATATACATCAAATAATAGTTTCTTTGTCATTTAAGCCAGTTTCGATGTATGTCCGCCAAGTTTGGTTTTAATATTATTTTCATATTACATAAACGGGGTAAAACGATATGATTGGCAGCTGAGACTGACTCACGATTGGTCGAACAATTCAGGACTTTGATGTCGCGGCTCCACCCCCGATCGCTACTCTGCAGACTCTGGCTCCAAATTACGTCTTCACCGCATAGTTTTGCTTCATTTCTGGATAGTGGGAGAGAGTGGAAATCTGATGTCCATCTTCATAAACAAACTATGATTTATACCAATAAGAGAAAAGACAAAGAATTCATCAGTTTTATGATCTTTGTCTAAATGTAACACAACACAGAACCGTCCCAGAGAGAGCCAGGAATGTGAATTCAGTTCCTCGTGTATCCCTCTGGCTTCCCTCAGTACGGACGTTTCCCCTTTTAACTTTCCTCCCTACAAAGCATTCTGTTGTGTCCTGGTTCAGAACAACTCAGTCGTGAAATACCTCCTGACCTGAGACACATGACTGCACACAAACACACACACATTCTGTTCCTGCAACTGTCTGTGTTTAATTGTGTGAGGCGACAACAGAGTAACGCACCGTCACCGAGCCGCAGATAAACGAAGTTCCTCAAACTGCCGTGATCCTGATTGGACCGCAGAGGAATGTGACGAGACGAGAATAAACGTGGCTCTGCTCGGGGCCACCACGCCCACCGTCCGCTCACATGAGAAATCAAACAAGCACCGATCACTTTCAACACACTTTCATTTTATTAATCCTCTGCACTAACTCCAACTTCTCTCTTTTCGAGGATCTGGGTGTGGGCTGAATGTTTAAAGTGTCTCCTACAGAAACCGGATTCCACGTTCACATGAACCTCGGCCGTTCTCTGGATTCTTAAGGTCACTCGTCTCACGTGGGGATGAAACACATGAGAAGCCTGTTCTCCCTCTACCCACACACTGCTCATCACACTCACCACAGTCAGTCACTTAATCATATGTTAGACGTCATTATCCATGAAGAAGGAGCACGATACAGCAATTAAAGGTCTGACCATAGATGATATGAAGTTTGAGAGATCCACAAACAGTAGAGGAAAGTTATGAAATGGGTTTTTTATTCCACCAATAAAAGAAACTCATCTTCACAGACTGTAATTTAATGATTTTCCCTTCTTACAAAACCTGAAATTTTGCACAGCAACTTATAACAAGTGGTGTAAATCTGTTGGTCTCATCCAGGACCTGTTCACGTGCACGAAGCAGCTCCACTAAAGAGGTTGAGTTTTCCTCTGTTTGTTCGTCTGGTTATTAAGAAGGAACTCATTACATTTTGGTGCAGATCCTGATCAGGGATTTCTTCTTTAATTGATTTCTCAAAGAATAATGTGGGAATCGTGACGGGACATATTATATAGAATATAAATGTGGTTTCATAATTTCTACTGAGGGGCCATTCTAGTGCGGATTACATCACAAAGTCAGTATGAATACTGACTTCTGAGCATCACAACCCACAGCACAAGGAAAACAGACGATCTGTTCACATCTGGAGGAAATTAATGTTGGAAAAAGCCCCAGAAAGAAACTTAAAGTATTAAAGAGAAAGACAGACATGTGGTACGTTGTGTGTTTGTATACCGCACACACTATAGACTCACACAGACACACAGAGACTTGCTGAGTCATTTCAATGAAATAACAACATTGTTTCTGTGAGTTATGCAACATGGAGAAGTGTTTCTATTCTCCAGACAAGTATCTGAGAAACATGATATAAAGCAACATGGTTCACATGTATGAAATAACGAACTTTATATTCTTTATTATTTACTGGTTGCTTGCTAACTGGGAAACTGAAGCACGTCAGTCAATCTTCACTCTAAATGTCATTTCACGTGACTTCCTTCTTTGTTATGAAATATTTTTATATCAATAATAATTGAATTATACTTAATTATAATTAATCGCTTAAAAGAAATGTGTCCACGCCCTACTTTTGTTTTAACAGCCACACGCACCAGGAATTAGCAGAACTAAAGGAGTACGAAGCATGTGGACACTTTTAATCATGTGGATTAACATGTGCTGAGCTCTCAGGTAACTCAGTTGTGACCTAAATATCCAAGTCACAATAAAGCGTCCCGTGTTATCGCTTCTGCTTCAGGTCGACAGCTCAGTCAGCTCTTCTTATCTGAGTGTTCCCAGGAGGGCAAGGCCTCTCTACTGAGGAATCTGTCAGGGAGGAGTGTGTGTGCGTGGGTGGGTGTGGGTGTGGGGGTGGGGGTGTGTGTGCGTGTGTGTGTGTGTCTTCACTGCCACGACTAAATTTACACAGCTGCTCGACACAAGTCAGCACATTGAGCTCGCACACACGTTCGGGTCAGTGTCAGATACTACGTCCACTTCATTCAGGCCCAAGAGGCAAAAATTAAATCAGAACCAAAACTCATTTTAATGTTGTTGCTGTTAAAACTCGTAAACTAAGGATGTGTTGGACGTTGTGAACAGTTTTTTGAAGCAGTGACCAAACAGGCAACTGCTCTGAAGTGCAAAATGTCCCACACACATTTACAGACCTATCCCCAGGCACCACAGAGACTTCCATTCATTACTAACAGCCCAACCAAAACACGATCTCTGACCTTAAACAGGAGCAATTCATAACTTACCCGAACCTTAAGTAAACTATCACAACTTAATGTCCAACCCTGAACTAAACCTAAGTCTTAACCCTGAGACAGATCTTGGAAAGTGGGTCAGAAAGTTAAGGGGCCGGCCCACGATTCCCCAAGATGTCCTCACTCCTGAAGATAAATCCACACATAGATATCTTTACACACACACACACACTCAAACTGAGACATCTGTGCTCCACCCCCTATCGCCCTGAGAACTCCTCCCTGTGAGACCAGTGGGTTTCTGTTTTCACGATTACAGGGAATGACCTTCCCGTAAAACACTGGCCCAGCTGTTTCTCGCTCAGTTTCCTCCCTGGTCTCTCACTTCCTGACCGAAAGTTCCAGGTGGACACGAAGGATTCAGTCGACTGGTCTGAACTTGTCTTTCAGGTTAAACCTCAGGAATTTATTTGCACATGCAAACTATGAGGAACTGTATTTTTAACCCTGCTTAGTTCCGAGGAATATTACGGTCGTTCATCAGAATAAAATTAGAGGAAGAAGTTCTTGTTTTTCTTCCATTTTGCATTTTGAGAATAAAAATACAATTTTAAAGTCGTGTGTACAAGTCCACAGAGATGGGAAAATGAAAAATAAAAGTAAAACTAATCAAGAACAAGTCGAGAATAGAGAGAAGTCGATCTTATAATATATCAAATGGACAAGGAAATTATATTATCACATAAACACATGGTAACGATGTTTGTACTGTTTAAACTTATTTTATCATTATTTAGGATTTCTAGAATTAAGTTGGAAGTGTTGAGGAAAAAATTTGATATAACATTTGATATATTTTGTACAAAATGCCTTATTAACTGTATATTAACTTGAGATTGTTCTTCAGAATATGTGTGATAATGAGTTTTATGTCTGTTGAGGAGGAACCACACCAACTCTGGCAGATGGAACTCTGGCAGTTTACAGGTTTTTATTCTTAAACTGATCCTCAAGCGTTCACACCCTTCTCCTGCCACCAGCTTCTTATCAGGGGTGTTTATTTTCCATGACTCTGCAACCTATGCTTCGACATGAGAGCTCTGTGACTCACACGTAAATAATACAACTAGGAGAAGCAGAATACTAGTACATCTGTTAGCCTGCTACAAGACTTCATTGACATTTCTTTCATAAATTCGGGCCTAATTCCTCTGGTTGTGTAAATGTTATTAATGTCAAATTAACAGAAAACTCAGATGAAAAACAAGCTGTTGTTTCACCTTTATTTGAAATTAAAGGCCTGCTCACAAAGTTGTTATCGAACTTTTTGTTGATAACTGGACGCCTAAGGCTGCATATTGAACGTTGTTGGAGCTGTTGACTAAACTTAACTACAGTTGTCTTTTCCTCTGAGTCACATCAGAAAAAACACTGGACAATGCCACGTTGAATTTTCGCAAAACTGTTGTCAGACACTTAAAAGCAGCTAAATGAAATTTGAGTTACAGACATTAACAGTCGAGGAAAGAGCTTCGTCACCTCTGCAGGCACGAGAAGATTGAGTTTTCTGCTACTGTCATTAGAAAAAGCACACCACACACGTCACTTGCGTACAGAGATATTTATTAGAAAAAAAAATAAGCAAAGCATTTTACAAAACCAAACACCTGCAATAACAGACTGAGCTACTTGAGATATGATCGGGTTTTATCCAGCTTTAAATAACAAAAGCCACGATCAGAAGATAAATCTATATACACAAGGAAAAAACACGTCGATAGTTTGACATCAAGAATTTGGCTTGAGGCCCCTTTCTGGACTTGAAGCTGTTAAGAAGAAGGTCAGTAAACAGGGTGGGTGGGTTTTCAAAAGGAGTGGGTAACATGGAGTCATTTTATTGAAGCTACGAATTAGGATGTCTGGCAACTGGAGGAGTGTGAAGGAATCTCTCAAGTCTACAACACTACTGTGAGCTCGTACTCACGCCTTTGCGTCAAGTCTACAAAGACAGACACACACTCTGTCGGGTGGTGGGACAGGAGTACGTGTGGGGATCGAACAGGGGACTGAGAGACAAGCATGTACAGATGCTTCACCAGACGACCCCCCCCCCAGCCCCCTGCTCTACACTAATCTCAACTTCCACAGGCTCTATCCGTCTCTTTCAGCCGCAAGTTTCACACTTCCACTCTCACGTGCCGTTTGTCTTTAATCTCTTAAGAAAATTATACATTGCCAAGACTACAATGCTGCTAGTTACAGCATGTGGGCACTGGAGCAGAAACACGAGTCCACCGCAGAGAGACTGGACCACAGCCTCTTATTTAGCAGCAGTGCTGCTCTTGTTGCGGCGCTTGCGAACTTCCTCCATCAGATCCTTGAGATACTGAATCTCACGGCTTATGGACTCTGCCTTCTCCTCCAACTCTTGGTTCCTCTTCTCCAGCTCATCACACTCGGTGGACAACAGGTCATGCTCGACCCGCTTCTTCTGCCGGTAGCGAGTGGCTGCCGTCTTGTTCTGCTCCATCTTCTTCAGTTTCTTCTCAACCACCCTGGGAAAGCCAGACACCGACTTGACCTTGGCGGCCTTGGCCGAGGGGGAGGAAGAGGCGGTGGGCTCTGGTTTGGTGTAGGGCTTTGTCCTGGAGGAACCAGTTGTAGAAGAGGGGGTGGGAGAAGGAGAGGGGAGACGAGGTGGTGAGCCGGCAAGTGAGTCGATTCCAGAGTCGACATCACAGTCGTTGGGTGGAGACGGGGATTTAACGGATGGCTCAGGGACAGAGACGAGGGCCGGCTCTTCTTTGTTGGCAACCACCAACAAGAAGGGACCAGGGATTGGGAGGGAGACCATAACGGGGCTGGTGGCCCGAATGCTTCCACTTGGATCCTGGATGATGGCGGCGGTGACAGTTGTGGCCACTTCGTCCAGCACGTCCACTTCACTTAGCTCGAATGTGAATGCTGGAGAGGCGGGAGGCGGCGAGGGAGGCTCAGACTTCATAACAACAACCTGAGCCACCTCTGTCTTCTCAGCCTCAGCTTCCACAGGAGCAGGGAGCTCCAGAGGGAGGTCGGGGATATCGGGCAACGACAGACCAAGCTCCAGGCTCTCAGGAGAGGTAGGGACGGCTGAGTCGTAGGAGTCGAGATCCAGATCCATCTGGGAGTCAAGAGAGGCCAGGAGATCCTCAGGAGAACTGGGAGTATCATCAGGTGAGCAGGCGCCAATGAGGGAATCCAGGTCTAACTCACTCAGGTCGATTTTCTCTGTCATCCATTCCATGCCTGCAAAGGCGTCATCTGTTGACAAAGATTTATTTCCATTTAATCAAAAAGCAAGAAAATATTTAATTATCTTTATATTTATTTAATGATGACCTCAAGCTAAAATCAGTTTCTACCAATACCTGCCTCATGTTTCTAACTTTGGCGCTAGGTGACATAACAGTGTTTACCAAGACACACGCCTAACAAACAGGTTTTTAAGGAATGAAGTTAAATTGATTCCCCTGTATGAATATAATGTGGTAAAGTGATTAAGTACTTTAATCTTCCTTGCCACCTGCTGCCAATAAACCGATCAAAGAAGAAGAGAAACGCCTTTATAAAATATGTACTTATGGTCTGGAAGCAATTCAAAAGCAGAACCTCTCGTCCTTCACATATCAACAATGACAGTGACGAGAAAGATTCCAGTCACCCTCACCTTTGCCATCGTCTGCTCTGATGTGGGTGTCGAGCAGGCCGCTGGCACTCAGCCAGGGTAGGGAGTCTACTCTGGCCTTGGTTCCCAGGAACGAGGAGGGATGGGCGGGAGGAGGAGAGGGGGGAGGAGAGGATGACAATGTCTGATAGGGAGACAGGGAAGATGCGTAGGAGGAGAAAGAGAGGGGGGGCGAGGCTGGCGCCTTCCCCTCTAGAAAAGAGGAGGGAGAAAGAGCTTCTTCTTCATCTTGGTCCAGAAGGGGCCCCATGTGGTCAGCCGTCAGAAACGAGGGTTCTGTGCAGAAGGAAATCCGTCGTTAAGTATCAGACTCTCTACAAAATATGCGATTACAGTTAATAATCAAAAACCTGCTTCAGAGCATATCCATTACCCCAAAGTTAAATAAAAAAGGACGGTTGAACACGTGTGCGTAACACCAACCTAAGTACAGGGCCCCCACGTCCTCCAAGGCCAACTGCGAGAGTGTCATGGCTGCTGCTGGTCAGTGTTCGCCGTGAATGGTTGATTAAAAACAAAGGAGAGTCCGATGGCGACGTTAATAGGTCGAGGGGTTCGGTACTGCTGTCGACGGCAGCAAAGCTGAGGGTGGTTGTCGAGAGAGACCTGGGTAGAGGACACAGAGATGCAGATTACGTTAGGAGGAGAATACATAAGGACAAACACTCAGTGGGAATAACATTGATTTAAGAGGTTAAAGGTGTGTGATGACACTTTAAACTGAAAATGCTTTAGTCTTGATTTTAATCGCAGACCATTACGGCTCCTTCTGGATTTGCATTTCACATCTTTTGGCCCTAGTCGTCGTTCTGGGCTAAAAACCAAAAGGTGACGGGGTCTTTTCTGTCCAGTAAACTCTTTACCCCGTTTTTAAATCTGCTACACACATTTTATAAATGTGTGCTCCCATGACTTGGGGCCTAAATATACATTTCTTTGCTTTAAACCAAACGATAACCTTACCAGCTGTTTTATAAAACTTTATTTCATGTTGTTTGTCATGTTCAAACATTTTCTTTTCTTTTAAGTTTGTGCTCTGATGCTGTGTGATGTTAGAATATCTAACAATAGTATAGTAATGCTTCCCATCGTTATAATTCATATCAGTTGCCTTTACTTTATAAGTTTTAATGAGTACAGGTGCTGTTTAAAATTATACATTATGATTAATAACATCAGCACGAGGGGCTGTGGGTCAACCACGGCTGTACTTCCGGGTTACTACTGCAAATCTCCCCATGACGTCAACCCTCATGCAAACAATGACACGTCCTTGTACGTGTTCGCTGACGTCACGGCAGAGGGGGAGGGGTTCATTTTAGCCGTTCCGGTGACTGGAAACGCCCCGCCCTCCACCGGGGGACAACATTGCCTAATTTGGTCATGTTTCGGTCGGAAGCCCCGCCTTCGGGTGAGGACATCCGCCATTTTCACAACAGAGTGCGCGCCATTTTGGCCGCGCCACGTTGTCAAGAGTTTTCAAAAACACACTAAACACAATTAAACGTGGCAAAAAAACAACACGTTAACTGATAAAACGGCTACTGCGTGAGTTTTAAATAATCTTGCGTTAACGTGTTTGAATGTGAAGCGGAAACAGCCGCTGACGAGCCGCGATCTAACACTTAAAGAGAAGAAGAGGAGGCGGAGGAGCGGCTCGGGTCTATCCTCAGCTGACACTGAAACCAGACACCGACACAAAGATCCACGTCCCCCCGATCAGCTGTTCGTTCCCCCGCTGGACCTTCCGAGGAAACCACCCCCTCCCATGAGTCCGTGCGGGTCTCGACCCACCGGACAACTTCACCCGCGCTTCCCGGGGAGAGTAAAGACTTTAAAACAAACAAAAGTACTTACGCCATTTTGCCAGAAACAGCCATTGCAATTCGCCGCTGCACTGCCGGGTTGATGCCGCTGCACAAGTAGCCGCCGCACGCCGTCAGTGAGCCATAGCAGCGAGGGAGAGAGAGTCCGTGGAGAGGAGTGAGAGAGCGGGGGAGAACAGGAGTCAGGCACCGGGGGGAGGAGGAGACGAGGAGGAGGAGCAGGTCAGGACATAAACAACAAGCGGAGGCAACCAGGAATCTGTCAGCGCGAGGAGGAGGTCACCCGGGACTTTATAGAGCGAAGCACCGCTAACCGTGTTCCTCCGCTGTGTCGCCCCGCAAAGCTGCGATCACTCCGCGGGATTCTGGGTTGCGATTGGCTGGACTCGTGCGGTAGCGTGATAATATAGTTCCTCTACGTACACGTCGAATATAGGTCACAGACAAAATGTAAACATAAAGCTGGTGATGGGTTTTTACACCACAGACAAAATAATTAAATATCAAATTATCATGTGTGTAAAATGATACACGTGGAAACAGAAGAACTTTAATCTTTGTATTGTGTTAAACTCAATATACACGTTTGAGCAGCTGTTTTAAACAGAGTTGAAGTTTCAGACACATCATCTTTCATTCTGTGTTTTTTAATCGATTGAATTTGTAATTTGTATTTAACTAGATTTAATTTGTGTATTTTAATTGTCTCAATATACAGTGAAAACAACAGAAACCTGGGGATATAACTCTTAAACTTGCATTTTATTAAACTCTATAAACAGTATTCACATGTTAAGATGCTGTTTAATCAGTTGACGTCCAAATTAGTAAGTAGTAATTTGTATTTAATTTGTGTATTACATTACATGTTGTAAGAAAATCATCCATTCCCCCTATTGTATGAAATCACAAGTTACTTATGAACAAACTTCAGTAGGAACATATGATCATATCTGTGTATTGTACCATCACATGTGTCGACAGGCTTTTTCCTTTCTGTGGTTGGTCCCTTCACTATATGTTGTTTTTCTATATTAGTTGTTGACGTGTCATCACATCAGCAGCAGTCAGCCTCTTGCTCAGACTAAATAAAAAGGTCTCCAGTGAATTCACTGCAGCTGCTGGATAAACTGAATGAACCCTGCTGGAGTTCACAAAGCTCAGTGCTGGGTCGCCCTCTAGTGGGTAGAATCACACAGGCATCTTTTATGAATATCTGAGCATCGTGTGGTTTAACACAGCAACAGCAAATACTGAAAACAAGAGGAGCTCAGTTCAAAGGGTTTACTCTATGTAATCCAAGTTAACTGCAGTTAACTAACAATACACATGGAGAATAATCAGAATATCTGTCTCTTGAATTATGGAGAAGTTGTTGAACTAATTCTGTGAACTTCTAATGTATCAGTCTCTTTCTACATAAATCTACTTTTTCATTTTAGACATGTAAAAACAAAGGTGACGAAATGAGATGATGAATGACCCATATGAGATATTTCATTATTATGTTTATTAGGCATAAACTCTTGAAAAATAGTCACAATCGATCCTAATGACTAGACAATGACGTTAACTAGAGCCTGTCCAAAAGTATCCATTGGCCAGTATGCACTGATATGAAAACTGCATTCTATAGAATAAATAATGCAGAAAGTTTACAGTTTACATTTAAAAATGTTTATTTTCTTAATTCACATTAAATGTATTTCATTGTATTTGTGTTTTCTTTCTATTTATAGTAAAGTTTATGGTTAAACTATAAAATATCAAGCCACAACTACATTTCTTTTTCCTCATGTTTCATGAATTACAGCACATTATATTTCATGCTGGTAAATCAAATGTTCCCTGTGTCTGAAGTCCAAACACCAACAGCAAATAAAAGCATTTCTCCTCACGGTGTCCTTCTTTCTTTATGAGATGTGAAGTCGATCCAACTTCCAGATCATAGCCTGGTCCAGGAATCTACTCTGATCCACAAAATGCAGCCCAGATGTCTCCTCTCATGCTGCAGTGTCTTTGTGTTTGTTTCATTTCTTCTCCTCGACAGTCCTGCCAAAGTATTCCTTCTGGAACTGCTGGAACTCCTTCTCTGTGAACAACGACTCGGCTGCCTTGGGCTTCTTGGCCGGTCGCTGTGGGTGATTCCTAGACTGTCTACCTGTATTGTGATTCAGGATCTAAGTGGGAAGAGGAACAATTGTACAAACTCATTTGATTAGACAAGTGAAGAGAAGCAGACGCAAATATAACGTAAAGGAAACATCATCAAATAATATAAAAAAGTAACCATACATTTGTGATCGTGTTCCAAACAAGCCTCACAGATTTGTGAAGTAAACTCTTAGATGTCTCTCTTACATTTATACTTAAAAGCAAAGTATTGTAGTTGTCTATTAAGTTCTGAAAATAGTGTTTGCTAAAGGTGGAAACTGCAGGATTTCCCTCCACGGTATAGTAACATCTCAACCTTACTCTGTAAAGTGCCTAATGTATGATATCATTTTACACAACATATATAATATGAATCTAGAGTGAATGTTGATGACAGTGGAGCATGACCGAGGCCGTTCTTACCTTCAACGTGTCTTTATCTGTGGTTTTGCAGACAGTTCCCAAAAAGTACTTGAGGTTTGCCTTCATGTGGCTCTTCCCTTGCTTCTTCCTGAACTCCTCTATAACAAACCATGGAGGAGACGAGGCAAAAATTATTACAAAGATTGTGCAACAACTATTAAAGCACATTAACGATGAATAGTGTGATTTAACTGAAACTTTTCTACACATTAAAGACACTGATCTAAACAAAAAAGCAGACGGACCCACTGCAGACTTGACCCTCTTGTTCTTGACCGTGGCTTTGCTCTTGCCGTGGCCCTGGCGGCCCTGCAGCAGTTTGACCTGCTTGGTGACTCCCTGCCGCTTGGTGCTCACCAGGTCCATCACGGTGGCTGAGCTGGGCGTCTGCTGCCGCTGCTGCTGCTTCCTCTTCTTCTTCTTCCCTTTATTGACGTCTGGCAACGGGGCAGAGGACACAGAGAGAGAGACAGAGAAGTTAAACAAGGTCAAATAGTCCTGCAAAAACACTGCGTTTGACTCTAAAAAGCAATAACTACTGATGACTATGGCATTATATATCTCATCTAGAATATTTGTAACTGTGATAAACTGTGTGCAATCTGTTCTTTATTCCTTCTTCTATGCACCAAATATCGTTGTACTTTGTGCAAAACAAGGACAATCAATGCTCTCTGTTCTGTTCTCTGTCACGTGATGTAACTGGCCAATGATTCGAACCACTTGAAATGAAGTTTTGATATTAATTTCAACTTCAAAATGTGTGATTCTTTTTTTGGTTTGTCATCGTTTCGTGAGCATTAAACACTTGATTAATTGTTCCTTTGGATGAATGTCAATGATACTCAAGAGAAACGAATTAGCAGCAGCAGCATGAACGAGAGCAAACCCCCACGCGATGCTAATGTCCGTTAGCCGAGGAGCTAAGAGGCTGACCTTTGATGTCGTGGCTGAGCAGCTCCAGTCCTCTCCGCAGCAGAGACGCGGACATCCTGAGGACACGTGAGTCGGACGAGACAACGAAACAAGAGACAACGTTAAAGCAGCCGAGCAGCGACACGTGAGTCCGTCAACATCCGCAGAGACACTCCTGTGTGCACCGCTCAAAACCTACCGGGTAGGAAACAGCCGAACCGTCTGTTCCTACCTAATAACAACAACAACACTACTACTACTACTACAACTAATAATAAATAAATAAATAAGAATGATAAAATTATTTATAGAGCACATTTCAACACAAAGTACAAGGTGCTAATCCTGGTTATTATAGCTGCTTTCATTACTTTTGAATCCTTACTACTATAGCCCAACAATATAGGTACTATTACTACTACTGCTACTACTACTACTATACATAATAGTAGTAATAACAACAACAACAACAACAATAATAATAATAGTAATAACACAATCATGCGCAATTACAACTTTACTTTAGGCTGATAGTGATAGTGTAAATATACTTATGGACATTATAATCACATTATAATGTTATTTTATTATGATTACCATACTACCTCTACTACTATAGTTATAGTTATCATTGTTATTATTTTTTACTAATATTTCATTAATGTTACATTTGCACCTTTGTTTAGCCTGTAAGTTAACCGTTACAAAGTAATCACATTACTGTAACGAGTCATCACTCACTTCCAGCTGCTGCAGGGGCGTGTACTCGTTGCTCTCCCTCTCTCCCCCTCTCTCTCTCTCTCTCCCTCTCTCTCTCCCCTCTCTCTCTCCCTCTCCCTCTCTCTCTCTCTCTCTCTCTCTCTCTCTCTCTCTCTCTCTCTCTCTCTCTCTCTCTCTCTCTCTCTCTCTCTCTCTCTCCCTCCCTCCCTCCCTCTCTCTCTCTCTCTCCCTCCCTCCCCTCTCTCTCTCTCTCTCCCTCCCTCTCCCCCTCTCTCTCTCTCTCTCCCTCTCTCTCTCTCTCCCTCCCTCTCTCTCTGACCTTTGGCCCAGGGTTTTCTGTAGAAACTGTATAAACTGGGAGACCTGTCTTCCTCCTGCTCTATCAACATGGCGCGTCAGGCACTGGTCACCAGTAAGTGGCTGGCGGAGGCTGTGGGGGCTCAGGGGAAAATGCGCCTCCTGGACGCGTCCTGGTATTTGCCGAAGCTGAGACGCAGCGCCCGCAGCGAGTTCAAGAGGAGGCACATAGCGGGCGCAGCTTTCTTTGACATCGAGCAGTGCTGCGACAGAACCTCTCCTCTGGACCACATGCTGCCGTCAGAGAAGTCCTTCGCAGACTATGTGGGAAACCTGGGGATAGAGAAGGACACGCACGTCGTGGTGTACGACGCCAGCGAGTTCGGCGCGTTCTCTGCGCCCCGCGTGTGGTGGATGTTCCGGGTGTTCGGGCACCGCGCGGTGTCGCTCCTCAACGGGGGCCTCAGGAACTGGGAGCTGGACGGCGGACCCGTCAGTGGCAAGTACCAGAGACCAGCACCGAGCGAGTTCAAGGCCTCTCTGAACCGGACCTGGGTCAAGACCTACGAGGACATGCTGGACAACCTGGACACCAAGAAGTTCCAGGTGGTAGATGCCAGGCCCGCGGGCCGGTTCAGAGGACTGGACCCTGAACCCAGAGACAGTGAGTGGTCTGTCTCCAGTTAATTAAACCAATATATGATCAAACAAATCATAGTGAGAAATAAATCATAGTGAGAAATAACTAAATTTCAGTCTTATTTGATCAGGAGCTGCATCCTGCAAACATCCTTTGATCTTATAACTTAAACAATCAAAGGCTGAACAAGGTCCGAACGAGTTTCCTGACTTGTCTCTGCTCAATGAACATTTTAATAATGTATCATAACAACTTTATTTCTTCATAAAGAGGCCAAATAGAAACTGAAAGTAGGCAACTAGCACAATAACAGTGTGATATTAAGATTGTTAATTGATGGCGGTACTGCACCTTGACCATGGCTGGTTGTTAATGCTCAATCTTAAACTTCATGTCTTTGCAGATGAGGCCCTTGGCGTGGGGCCCTACATGTTCAGGGTATTAAATTGGGGATGAAGATCATTGGACAATTCAGGTCTATTTCTGGATCCTGTCATGATTTGATTCATACATTTGTGGTACTTGTCCCTCAAATCAGCTCATTGACCCTATCGTGTGATGATGGTTTATACAAACATGCTCTGCCAAAAGTTTCCTACAACAAGTTAAATGAACCAGACTTGAATGAATCCAGGCCTATTGATTGCACTGATCAAGTTACACATGTTAACTGATTAAGACACTGTTCATTCATTGGTCAGATAAGTAGAAGTGATACTGTATAGGAGCAGATAGGACATCATTGTTCAGTGAACCAGACGGAAACTACAGCACTCAAGTTTTCGTGATGAATAAATCACAATGTTTGTCCTTTTATTTGAGGGGAAACATGATTTTATAAAGTGCGTGTCAATGTAAAACAATGTTTGAATTGAAAATAAGGAGTAATCCTACACAAAATGTCCCTGAAGCTTTTACCATCCTCAGCATTATTACTCAAAAAAAAACCCAGAGACACATAACACAAAGAAAATCACATTATCTCAATTTACAGGCTAGAAGTAGAGATTGTTGGATATGTGGGCTTTAAAAATGACCTAAATGATGAATAAACAACATATTAATTATAAACTATAAATCCCACCAGAGGATCAAATCACTCATTGGACCAGTGATGCTATTCAAACAGCTGCTTTTCTGTCAGAACACTTATTAAATGGTAATCTGTTATAGTTATCTGGAGGCTGCCGCTTTAGTGTCATTCTGAAAAGGTAAAAAACGATATTTAGATTTTAACCCTGAAACATCACACTTAAAAGACAGATCTGTCACATAACAGTTAGTCCAGCAGCAGACGTCACAACAAACCGCTCAGGTACGGTGCGGTTTCTTTATATAATAGTATATTTTTTTCGCTAATGCTTTTAACGACGTTTGCCGCCACCACACAGATTCAAGCCATCAACATTTGACTTCACGACCTATGAGACGATCATTTACTTTATTCGGCACGGCAGTATACCTGAGAAATCAGTGACAGTGAATGGTTTCAGAATTGAAACACTAAAGAGTGAGGTGAAATATCTGTATCACTTCTCAATGATTTAATAAGAATTAATAAGAGCAAATTACGAGTTCCATAATGAAAAAGGAGCCAACTTTGCCTTTAAGCTTCTCAAAGATTCCACGGTGAAATCCTCTGGAAGCCTCGACTCGACTTCCTTGTAAGTGGCCTTCCTGCAGAGTTTATTCAGGGCAAACACTGAATCACTCAACAACACAAATACACAGTGAGCAAAGAGGACCCATGCAGTTTATCTACTGATCTACAGTCACTGACCCATAAACTACATGTAACACACACACACACACACACACACACACACACTGGCACACAGGGTCAGCGTGTTGATATAAAAACGGTCTCACAGGAGGACAGTAGCAGGGAGTGAGTGGATCTCTACGCAGATAGATGATGACAGTCTGTGTGCAGTGATAAGCAGTACGTGCCTTATCTACATCTTCACACACACACACACACACACTATAGACACACACACAATAATACCCAGTGCAGTGAAAAAGCTTTGATGTGTTGGTTCAGTGCTCGTCCGCAGGTGAAACTCCACAAATCAGTATCAGCGGTGAACTTTGACCTCAGACACTGAATACAGCTGTTTTCAGTGCAGTGCTTGTGAGGCTACTGCTGCCATGTTGTTTTGTCAAATTAGAGTAATAATTCCACAGCATATATCTACTGCTCATATCCCTGTGGACAATTTTGAACTGAGCGTTTTGGTTTCCAAAGGACGATCCTCACAATTACGACTTTGTATCAAACCTCAATATGTTTTGTTACCAAATACATTATTATCACTGTATAAATACCAAAAACATGGTATAAAGACACACTTCAGATTCAGAATCTCCAACTCTTCTCTCTTTCTCGTTGATTGACAGACACGGAGCCTGGCCACATCCCCGGCTCTATCTGCGTGCCTTTCAACTCCTTCCTGTCCACGTCGGGTCACTTCCTGCCCAAGGAGCAGCTCCAGACGGTGTTCGGCCGCGCGGGAATTGACCTCAGTCGCCCTCTTTGCATCTTGTGCGGCTCAGGTGTGACTGCGTGTCACGTGGCGTTTGCGGCCCACGAGTGTGGGAACCTGGAGGTGTCGGTGTACGACGGCGGGTGGTCGGAGTGGTACACCCGCGCTGTTCCCGAGCACGTCATATCTGAAGGACGAGGGAAGCACTTGTGATTGGCTGAGAAGTGCAGGTCGTGTGTTTGGTGGTTGGAGACTGGATCCGACTGGGACTGACTGACAGGAGAAGAAGGAGGATGTTCTTTGATTGCTGTCGGGGAAAGTGTTTAAAGGAATAGTTTTACATTGTGGGAAATACTTGTTGTCTAATCTTAACCAAGGTTAGATTTAAAGATTGATGCCTCTCCTAACCCGCTGAATACTGTGTGAAGCTACAACCAGCAGCTTGTTAGCTTAGCTTAGCACAAAGACAACTAGCCTGGGTCTGTCCAAAGAAGCTAAATTCCACACACCAGCACATCAGAGGGCGATTTGACACCTGCCTTGTTTGGCCCGGACCTTTGTGGTCTCGGTCCGGATCAAACAGAATCATGGTTCGGTTCATTTGCAGCGTGAAAACACTTTTTGGGGATAAACAATGGAACAAAGACATGAAGCTTGGTTCAGACTTCCCGAGTTTAAGATGATATTTTCTCGTCTGTTTACTCACACAAATGTAAAATCTTTGACATCGAGTTCACAGATGAGTGTTGATATAGTTTTGGCATCAACGTCCTCTGTTTGAGTTCCCAAAATGTGAAACTATTTCTTCAAGAAAACAATAAAGTATTGAAACATAGATCACGAATAGAACACGGAACTTTTCAGATATTTTGAAAAGATTTGTTTACAGCTTCAATGCTTGTGTCTATTAAAACACTTTGAATCACAACAAGTCGATATTAATATATTTGTGTATGTGTATATTTGTTTAGACTCAAGGTTTGTAGGTTATTGATCACATCTCAGATACAGCTTTGATTGTCAAATAACAATTATAAGACACTATTTCCAAATATTGTTTTTTCTTTTCTTTGAATTTCTTTGTCATTCTAAGGTTTTGCTTGTGGTTATAAGAGAAAATTTAAACTGGTAACTCAATATGATTATAATTCTCCTTGGTTGACTTGAAAATTGAAAAGGGGTTACATTTTAGTTTTTAAAGATTCTGAACTGTACAATTTGTCATGGAAACCTGCTAACGCCCACATGAGATGGAAAAACGAGAATCATAGCCAATAATATAAAGAAAGAAATACGCAACAACACACATTTTCCTGCCACACATCTCCCCCTGCTTTGAACAGATACACAATGTTGAATATAACTGGTAGAAAACAGGGAAGTGAGACAGCATATGCAGTTCCTCGTTTTCTGTGTAATCAAAGAACTTAGCAAAGGGCATATCGGAATAGTTTCAACCTTCCATTTCCCTTAATGGAAGCCGTACAAGCAACACGAAGAGGAGGCGACCTGATCCTTTATCTCGGCTCTTCCAGCCAGAGGGAGTAGCCGTCTTATCCCGGTCGTAACTGGTGAGTGTGTCGATCCGACAAAGACATTACTTCTCTTATCTTGCTAAGAACATGGAGTCCAAAGGCAGAGTACTGTCCCTGTAAGCAACCTCGTCAAAAAACTATTTGGGACAATTGTACCATGTACTTAATACTCCTGTTCAACACTGTGTTAATATATTTTTCTATTTTATTGTTACAATGTGAATAAATGTCAACAGAACGCTTTTCATGATGAATTCAAACAGCATCCACTTGAGGGCAGCAAAGCACTAGAACAGTTTTTCACTATAGTACATGTTACAGCTACAGCATGAACTCATCTAGTTTAACATGTGCCCTTCGTTTTATTTTTTATCTTGTGTGCATAACATCATTTACAAAGAACTCATGTGCGTCACTAATGACTTCAGATGCACGCAGCCACCATGATGGACAGAATGTTCTATCTTCACCTTGAAGCGTCACATAGTAAAATTCCTGCTGCTCTTGTATGAAGACACGTGATTGTCCTCAGCGGGAATCATTTGCTGCACAAATTTGTCTTCTCAAGGTAATTGTGTATAAAAGTTAATCGATTGTGTGGGGAACAAATTATCTTGTGCGATTAGGTTTTGCGATGAAGGTTTTGGGCTCTTCACACTATCTCACAAATGTTGAAGAAAGTGAAAAAGATTCCTGGATCCAGCCCCTTGATCCAAATCCGCACCCAAAATTGAATGGGTTCTTCCTTGGATCAGGTCCCAGCACTTCTGAAAATATGATGGAGATTAGTTAATTAACGAACGCAGACAAAATCATAACTCCAACAGGAATCCTTTAAGTTTCAGATCCAAGGGATTTTGAATTGACAGTTTTGGGCTGGTTTTTTTTACATTAAGGGGGATTTCCTTGGCACCTAAATTGGGAGAGCACACGCTTCTGTCACTTCTAAAAACATGTGATTGTCACACAACGACATCTTGGAAAGTATCACATGCCAAATGGGGTTTCCATCTCGTTGATTCATTCTTTTGAACCTTGAATAGCGTGTCACCCAGGCATCACACCACGTTCACAGAAACCACACTAACCACTCTTTTTCCTGTAAGTCATTTCAAATCATCTCAGATCCTCAGAGAAGAAACTAACTTTTTCAGAACAACCTGAGTCCACCGCCATGGAAAGGACTTCTCGATCGTGTGTTAGTCTGACAGAACCGGCAGAGTTCTCGCAGGACGGGTAGGTTTCTTCTGAACTTTAATTGAGCGAGTGTGTGGCAGGAAGTGATGCTTTAGCAGAAGTGATCATGAAGTTTTACAGGACGATAGAATCGAGTGTGGTTGGTTTATGTGATGAAGAAAGATTAGAACGGATCTAAATGCGTATATACTATGTGTGTGTGTGTGTGTGTGTGTGTGTGTGTGTGTGTGTGTGTGTGTGTGTGTGTGTGTGTGTGTGTGTGTGTGTGTGTGTGTGTGTGTGTGTGTGGTTGTGTGTCAGCGATAGTGACCTTTAAACATTGAATCTTTCTTTAATAAGATCCACAAATGAACATTTTTTTTTTAGATCTTGCAATTTCAAAGACAGCAACAACAAAAAAAAAATTCCTGGATCTGCATGGAAATGTAATGGCTTCTTTTTCTTGTCTCATAGAAATCTGTATCCACAATATTATGGCTTCATTTTTCTGAAACAGGAGGATTCCATGTTCATATCTATACATTGAAACTAGCATCTCAGCAGTCAGTGTGGCATTATACATCTTAATGCTATATGAGACATAGGCCGTGAATAAAGCTGGACTGAAATATCCCAGATATCCAAACGCTGCCATGTTGCGTATTTGAAGCCAGAGTCTGTGCAGTAGTGATTGGGGGATAAAACCAAACTTACGGGGGAAACATGAACATGAACAGACATCAGTGCGATACCTAAAATGACAGAAGCCATCTTCGAGAGATTTATTTGACGTGTACTTTGACTTTTTAGTTCGGTCCATGTCCCGACAACCAACATGGAGGAGGTGGGATTTGTGACCTGTACTGCAGCCAACCACCAGGGGGTGAACCAGATATTTGGCTTCAGTTTTGGGGGGCTGTCATGTCGTCCACCTTTATGTATACAGTCCAAACCTTTGCACCAGTACCATCGAGAGCGTGAAGCATGAGGAACTTACTATAGATGGTGGGGAGTTTTTTTCTCTTTGTAGAAACAACAGTAGCTTACTGGGAAGAGAAAAGGATGAGGAAGTGGTTTATGTGTGTGTGTGTGTGCTTTTTCTGCGTGTGTAGTTTTTGTGGTTTCATTTCTTTGCTTGTCTCTATGAAACGGAGAGAAGAGAGAGAGAAAGTGAGTAAAAAAAAATTCATTTTGCTCTTGGAGCAGGTTGGGGGAAATCCAAATGTCAGAAGAAGATAAAACGATAAACGTAACTTTGAAAGTTAGTTTTGAGAAAAGTCGTCCATCGAGCATAGCACCTGATAAATTGAGATTAGAAAGAGTTGAAAGTGGATGCTTGTGCAATTTGGTTCAGTCAAATAATCAACTGTCACTTAAAGTCGCCCTTTTGGTGCAAATCAAGTTTGTCCCACTTGTGTTTTCTATGTGATCAAATATTTTGTCAACGCCATGTTTTATTTTATTAACATAAACAAATGAAACACAAAAAACAGCCAAAGTTTATGAAGTCACAATTCTAAAAAACCAATCCTGTCTACTTGTGGGCGGGGCTTTTGATGGATCAGGCTTCTTAATCTCAGGTGGCGCTGTGAGGAGACGCAGATCAGGGGCGGGGCCACATCAGTGTAGATCCATGAAACGAGGTACGGGAGGTGTAGAGTTACATTTAAACCATTTTTACGGCCGCGAAGGAAATTTTTGCGATAAAATTGGGCTTAGAACGCAATCTGCGACTGTGCAGACTCAGCTGGCTGTGTTCATATCCAGGATATTGCAGCTTCATTTCTGGATAGTGGGAGGAAGAGGAGACACATCGTCAACCCTAACCCTATATTTTCTAGATTTCTACTTTTGTAGCTTAAAAGTTCATATAACCTTTGGTGCGAGTGGGTGTTTTACATCTTACGCGACAGAAACCATAAAGAACTACTACTTATATTTGGTTTAAACGTTTAGATTTTTAAGCTACCACAGAGTATTTATATATATATATATAAAGAGTATTATAAAACATTATATATATATTGTGATCTTCAGAGGATCTATTCAGTTGAGGACTTGAAAAGAGGACTTTTACTGGTCATCTTCCTGGTAACTGACACGTTCGCTTGTTTCCAATAAAACACACTAATGGAAATTTTGTTCACTTCAGGTTTGTGACATCACTCAGTGATAAGATAAATTAATCTGTAATCTGATTCATGTTGTTTTAAGAACAGGAAGTCTAGTAAGCAGGAAGTGCACCATGAAACATTTGGGTTCTCAGAAAAAAAACGTTGACCTTCATCCTTTGTTAAACCACAATAACAGGAGAGCTCAGTAAAAACCTGTGGCTTCCCCTGTGCATGAAAATGAAAAAAAAAAAAACTATCAAAATATGTATAAATGTTGTGTGTGCACAAAAAGTTTGCTTTTATAGAAATGTATTCTTACTAATATGTTTGTCTTTTGTATTTGGGGCAGACGCACACACACACGCACGCACGCACACTAGTATGAACACACTGTGAATATACTAACCCTAACTTACCCTAAAATACCATAATAACATCAAAGTATATCCAGTATAGTTTGTATGTAGGACTATAAAAAGTATTATAGACAAATATGCACGACGAGAAATTTAAATACACCTTTACTTACAAGTCAAAAGAAACTGCTCTGAAATGGGAACACACTTGACCACAAACAGACGCAATCATCACACCTTTGAGTTTCACTGTGGGGAGCAGAGTTAGATTCAACATCTTGATTATTAATTTCTTAGAAGTGACCTTCAGCGAGTGTGAAGATTATTTCCACATGCTCCTTGACATTTGTCTGACGTTCTCTCACAGGGAGTCAGGTGGAATGAAGCCAGCACTTTGAAGCAGCGTCATCAACAGGTGAGACAGCAAAGTCTTTTAGTATAAACGACGGACAGTAGATGTAGAGCTCAGATCAGTTTTGTACTTTTACATCTGCCAAAAGAATAAACTTCCATGTGTGAAGAATAACAATAATTTAACATCTCACCTCTCAGCGAGTGGTGCTTGATGTGGTGAGGGGTGAAACTAAGCACTGAGGCTTTTCAATACTTGCGTTTTTAAAATCTGAAATCTACTTTTAAAATATAAGTCAAAGGGGATCTAAGTGCTGCTGTACAGGACTCTGGATCCCAGCTATAGGGGGAAGCTGGAAATTAATTAAATCAAACATAAAAGATAAAAAAATCCAAAGTGTTGATCCTGAAACTTGAAGTTTGACTAAACATAGAATTATATTTATAGTTTATACTAAATTTGGCAGATTCAAACAGGTGTTTATCAGCCATGGAAACAGACTGAGGGCAGATGTGAAACATGTCTATTTCTGCTTTTTGTTCTCAACTGTGGGCGTCACAGCTGTATCTTGCGATCATTGTGGTCAAAAATATAAGTAGGTTATAGATATAAAATATGACATGTCATCCCTCTCTCACATGTCCTCGGTTGCATCTGCTTCATCTGCACAGAGTGAGAAGGAGGAACGAGGGAGTTACAGGCCGGAGCAGTCGACCGTCTCTCTGGAAACAACAATCCCCGGAGGTTTTAGATCTCCCAGAAAAAACCCCCTCAACAAATGGAGAGAAATAAGAAAACTTCTCTGCTGGTTCTTCTCGCTGTGCTTCAAGTCCTCAGCGCCAGGAAGGATGATTGTCCCGACCAGCCAGATAAAAGTTAGTGATTTAATGATTTATGTCAAGATCTTCTGAAAAAAATCTCACATGACAGACTTGGCATTTCACTATTTCCCCACAGATCTCACCTGCTACACTGACTACTTCCGGTACATCACTTGTGTGTGGAACAGTGCGTCTGAGCACAGAGAGGCTCCGTGCACACTTCACGCCAAAAGGGTGGTTGCTAATCCGAAGTAAGGACGGCAATCACAAAGATATCATATATGTACTCAAGTAATACTGAGTGCAGTGAATTGAGCTGAGCGTAATCTTTTTCTCTTTTTCATGAGTCGTGTATACAGCGCTTCCTGTGACCTGGAGCCCGCTCATGTGTCCGGACCGGCGCTGAGGAAGTGCACCTTGGACTTCGAACGTGATGGCATTGTAAGTTTGAAATACTAGATCCCGTTAAATATCTGTGCTTATCAAATATGAGACAAATGTTCCTGTATTTTCATTTGCTTCAAACCTGTCTAACGTGCAGGGACACAGCATCTATACATTTATATACCTCTAGTGTGTTCGAGAGGTAATTTTGTGAGTGTACAAGTTCAGCAAAGTTAAAAGCCGAGTCCCCCTAGTCCAGTCGATACTTCCAATGCCTCACATTTGCATAATCCACATCTATCGGCTCGTTTGTTATGACACCGAACAAAGTCAGGGAAAGTGATGTGTTTTCTAAATTGGAGCAAGTAAACCTTTTCAGGTGATAACACAAACCCTGATATGAGCGGAACATGTCTCCTTTAAAGCTCTTATTCAGGAGCGAAACTGTCCAGCAGCTCTGATTCATTTACATCTTTTTCATCTTGTATTAATATTCTTTTGTTAAATGTTTTCTCAGTTCCAGTCCTTCCACAACCTGTCCATAAACCTGGATTGTGCCCCTGCCAAGCATATTTTGAAAATTTTCTTCATGCCAGCCTGCCACAGTGAGTATGATGACTGAGTGTCTCTGACTTACCTTGTGAGCGATCCACGGTGACCAACAAATCATTTGTGTGATCCCGCAGTCAAGCTGGATCCTCCAGGTAAACCGGCTATCAACGGCACCACCGCTTCCTGGCTCTCCGAAGCGCGGAGTAATACAATAATCGAATTGTACAGCACCCAGCTGCAGTGGAAAAGATGGGATCAGTCATGGAGTGTGTGTATACATTGTGTTTGTTTTAATACAGTGTGTGTGTGTGTGTGTGTGTGTTTGTGTGTGTGTGTAGTAAAACTAAGTGTTGGGAGATCTTGAGAGCGAATCTTAGATTTATTACAGTGGCCCTGAAGGTGAAAACAAAACCACATTTAACGATGTTGTGTTGTTTCTAAAATGTTATGAAATGCTCTTTTCTAAAGTGTTGTGTTCTGTGAACTGTTGTGGTCTTTTGACCCTCAGGGCCACTCTAATACTTACACATGATCTGTAGAAAACCCAAACATCAGTGAATGGACAGACGTGACTCTCCGCCTGTTGAACGTCCTCCTGTTTGTTTTTCTTCTTCGTCTGTGCAGAAAAAGCAGCCAAAAAGCAAAAGCTGTGATCGGTACTGCAAGGCACAGCTGGACGAAGACTTGCTCACACTCGAAGAGAAGCACGAGGCACGTGTTCGAGTTCAGGCTGTTGTGGAAGGGGGCGTGTCAACGTGGAGTGAATGGAGCCCCACTGCATCATGGGTGTCCCCTGTGGGAATCACAAGACCACCATCACAACTAATATCAAGTAAATGTTTAATGCCAAGTATAACCAAAATAAATTGGTTTAGTTTAACATCAGTGGAAAGTAACAAGTTTCCAAAGTCACTCCACCTGAAGTGCAGGAGTTCAATTTTGCATTTGGAGATTTGTTTCGTGCCAAGAATTCCAGGGAAGGAAACCAGTTGGACGAACTTTAAATGAATAAAGAAAAACAGACGATTCTCTTATACATGTCAAATAAGCTTATTCTCTTTTTGTATGCACGCAACCCAGATTTGTTCTTTCCATTGGGATGAACACAGTGTGCCGACCTCTGAGCTAATGAGAATCTCTGTGTTTGTCAGGTTTAACTGGAGGCATATTGGCCATGATCATCGTGGGTGCAGCGCTGGCCTTGATTCTGGCCGTCATGCTCTTTAGGCATGAAAAAGCCTCTTGGTGAGCAGACACAACCACACAAAGAAGAAATCTGTCCTATACATGCATCGAATTCTGTGTTTTCTGACAGCTACTGCGTCATTCTGTACTTTAGGGTTTACGGGAAGATCAGAGGTCCAGACCCTGGAAAATCCTTCCTTAAAGATGTAAATTTCCAGGTGAGCATATTTAATTCTTTTCATCTTAGTGCTCATCGCTTGATTTAGTTTGTTGCAGTGTATTTTAAATAAAGATACACACTAGATTCTTGTGTGAAAAGGAATATTACAACATAAGCTTCTTCAGTTCTTATATGTGGGCATCAGAACAAGCAGCGTGACTCTAACGTGTTATTAAAATAGCTCATTTACCCATTTAGAAAAAGCAGGAAATCAGCTGTGTTCATATGGAGTTGTGTCCAACTACCATACACATGTAAGTCCAATGTTACCTCTAAGTTTTTTGGTGGCAACGTATCACACTCCAGATCTAGAGTCAGTACTAGCTCTGTCTGTCATTCGGCGTTGGGCAGTTAGCGTGCGGTGGTTTCTCCAGATAACAGCCGCCTGCTGGAAAAAATAGAGATGAAACTGAACCAAAGTTTGGCTCGATGTTAAACAGTGAAAGGTGTTAACCAGCTGCACAGCTCTCTGCAGGTTGGTTACCACCAGCAAACGCTTTTTGACAATCCACATTATCTTTTTAGAGATGGAAAAACACAACACATATTAAAGAAGGCAGAGAACCAAACCAACGGATGTACTTATGTGGGATGTGAAACCAGACAGAAAAAAATAACCACCAGGCAAAACATACGTGACATTTACAGAAACAAGAAACAGGAAGAAGATAGAAAACCTCATGAACACCGCATATTTCTCCTTTTACAGTTGATTTTTGCAGGTTTATAACCTTGTAAATTTTTATTTGTTCTGCACTTTTAATCTCTTCGATGCCTCCTCCCACCTTCTCTCTTCCAGGATTGGTTTAGCCCTCACTTCACAAAAGAGTCCTTTCTCTCCATGAAAGTGGAGGATATCTCCTCCGTGGAAGTGATCTCCTCCGTGGATACACCTCATGGCGCTCGTCACAGTCTGGGTGACGGCAAAAATGCAGAACAGGATATAGAGGAAGAAAGAGTGAAAGCACTGGAGATGCTACTGTTGCTTTCCAAAGGCAACAACAACAGTGAGCCATTGCCAGTCGTTTCTGACTATGAGAATGTCGAGAAGCTCCAGGTCGAATGCATGAGGCTCCAGAGTCTAGATTCAGGGATGTGCAGTGGTGAAGAGGTCAGTCAAGAGAGTCTGGAGGCAGATAACGTCAGTGCAAATGAGAGTTATGACAAAGCGCCGGAGGAGAAAGAGGGAGGGAGCGGAATAGTCGATTTTCACAAACTGTTTGGAGGCAGTGGAAGCGTTTTTGGCAAAGGGTCAATTCAGGTTTGTTCCGATTATGAGCAAGTGCAGAAGCTGCAGCCTGAGAGCCCAGAGCTCCCCAGCCTGGATTCAGGGGTTAGCAGTGGGGGTGAGGAGCGGGTGAGTCACGAGGAGAGCCTGGACGACGTCGACAAGACCAGCGAATTCACACACTTCCTGTTTCCTCCACCTCTCGCTTCCAGTGCTTTACCACATTCAGGGATCTCTTTCCCACAACAGCCGCTTAAGTTCTCTGGTCTGAGTCCCAGTCCAAGTCTTAGACCCTCCGGTGACGGATATATGCCAGCGAAACAGGAACCGTGTTGAAAATATACTGAAACCTTTTCATCCATCACATGAAATATGAATCACACGATGACAGCTGGAGACATTTAGCTCATGCAAGTGCTGAATAGTTCGGCCGTTTGCAGAAATGAAACGTTTGACTGTCACATATGAAGAACGTGGCAGGAAACTTTCCAGTCAGACTTTCCACTTTAGTGCTCTCCGACTAATTTCAGCTGAGATGACCCAGAGTTCAGTGCAGGTGTGAAAGCAACACGTATCATAGATTTATGAAATGAGCAATGTCTTTCAATGAAGGGATGACACTCTTGAAAAAAGAAACAAGCTTATTTCCAGTCTATTTGATATTCTTTTACTGTGTTTTTATAACCTTCTGATAAATGTCTATTTTGTTGTAGTACAAATTTACATTTATTACATGTAAATGAGTCTCAGTGATGTTTGAAACAGCCGATATCTTTCATGTATATATATAGATATATATATCAGTATCTATTTTATTTAAAATGCTCCAATTGAAGTTCTATATTTTTGGTTGTATTTATGTTTTTAATTTTAATTTATAAAAACTCATAATAAAGTTTACAATTAAAAAATAAAGCATCAAGCCTCAATTACATTTATTTACCATAAGGGTCAGATAACAACATCTTAGGAATCATTGCCAATACATTCAAAGACACACACACACACACACACACACACACACACACACACACACACACACACACACACACACACACACACACACACACACACACACACACACCCCCCAGGCTGATAAAATGAACAAAATCCATAGGTTGGGCTCTACACATGATATATAATATTTTGGGTAGCAGTAGAAAACATGCCAAATTAATTATATGGCTGGATTAAGGCTTTGAAGTCAGTGCATTCACTGCTTTTTAAGAATTTAAGACCTGCAGAGACTCTCGGCCTCAAAGGGTTTCTCTCGGTGCAGCACACTCACGCTGTGGCCCCCGTTGGGATTTCTTGTTTGCATGGAAGGTGAAATGAACTCTGGGTAATGGGTTGGGTATCTAAATGGGCGAACACGACATCATTCCCATCAGACTTACCTGTGCAGGGGAGTTGACTGTTGCCAGGTGACGGTTAGTGACATCAGTGCGCCTGCCGCCTACCTGACTCCCATCTGCTCTACAACATTCACGATGGAGCTTTATTCCTCCTCATAATCATTGAGGGAAATGGGAAATAACGACTTTTTAAAAAATACTTTCGGGCTGACTAACAGAGGTCGGCCTCGTTCTCTGTCGGAGCGAAGTCTATGCTAACGTGACTTTCCAGAGATGCTAAATAACAGCTGTTAAATCGGAGACTCGCATCAGAGACAGTGAGATGGTTTGTCATGGAACAAAGGACGCGGAGTGATGTAATGGCGTTCAAGCACGGCTCTGTGAAGTCATTTCCATTTGACCAGGAGATCACAACTGCTTCTGTGAAGGATGGGGTGAGTGATGCTAAAAAACAGAAATACATTTGCATTAGGAGTTTTATCAGTCGCTACATTTAGACTTCTGTGTGGCGAACGTATTGAGCCGTTAGAGCAAACCGGCATTCAACAGAACTCGGTGTGAGAAAGATGGATGTGCTTGATTTTGCTGTATATTAATTATATGAACAATAGACTGAATGAAAAAATGAACAAAAACCAAAAGGTGTTCTACGTAGAGTTTAAGCTAAAATGTGTTAGCTAGAGGGAAGAGAACATAACCCGTCCTTCTCACGTGTTCTTCTGTGAATGTCTTTTGTAATTCGGCAGGTGGGGACTTTAAAGGGGAATGCCAGTAGCTACAATGTAATCTTATGGGGCAACTGTGACATTCCACAAAAAGTCAATGGAAAAGGTCTTTTCCACAAATTAAAAGTCTGGATCCTCAATAAAGATAAATGTCGCCCCGGGAGATAAAACGGCAGAGCCTGTCAACCCAGTGCCTAAATATAACCCACTGGGAAACTATCCCACTCGTGAGACAAAACACGTGTGATTGGATTTTATATTGGACTTTCAGAATTTGTATCTGTTCTCCTCCACAGGTTGAAGCTGGTGCACAAGCTGTGGCTCCACCCGTCAGGAACACTCGATCATGCAAGTGTCTCCTGGCCTTTGCCATCAACCTCCTCATCATCCTCATTGTCGGAGGGGCCATGCTGGCCTGGTACCTCCTGGGTGAGTACTTCTTTCTTGTCTTCTCTATTCAGTACTTATCTATTTTGAATCCATACTTGAGACATGAGTGTATGAACAGCAGTGATTAACTCACCTTCCTCTCCAACAGAGTACAGGGTTTGGTTTCTGGAGCCTCGTGTCCAGCAGCAGTACGCAGCCTACATGTCCATCCTCAACAGGAACTTCTCTGCTGATCTGTCCTCTCACAGCAGCCCTGTCTTCCAGAAAGAGGCCGGGGGAGTAAAGACCATGGTGAGTAGGGACTGTGAATTCCTGTGATGCTGATGTAAACTGGAATAACTTGGATCACCACAGTTAGGGACTTAAGTGTTTTTCTGTCCTTCCTGATAGAAATACTCTGAAGCTAAATGCATACTGAGGTAAGACTGTAAATTAGGGAGGTTGATGGTGTTTTTCTGTTTCTTCTTTCAGGTAGCGAAGATAATGAAAGGCTCAAGTCTTTCTCGATACTTCATCCACACCACTGTCTTCGCCTTTGCGTACGTGGATCAAACTGTTTCTTTTACAAATCAATAATAACTGCAGTGAATGTGACGGAACTGGCTCCAGTCTGGTACCATGTTGGCTGAAAGTGGATGTTCCTGCCCAGAGCGAGAACAGCCTGGTTTGCCATAACTCACCGTGTTGCCACATTCATTACCTGTGCCAAAGAAGTTATGTTTTTTATCTGCTTTTGTTTGTTTGTTTGAAGGATTACGCAAAAACTACTGGACAGATTACCACGAAACTTAGAAGGATGCAATGTTGGTCAGGAAAGAACCCATTGAAATTTGGTAACGTGAATTTTCAACTCCCCAATAGCAGAATTGGCATCAGCCTCACTAGTCACAATCGTTAAGTTTCCAAATCTAATACAGATCATCTGGCTCACTCGCGGGAAATTAATTAGTGTCCGTCCACATGTGCGACACGCTTGAACTTTCCGATCAATGCTAATGGTCGTGAGGTGCTGTTCTCTGCTTTGTTTGTTGCAGAAATGGGAGTGTTGTGGCTCACGTCTGGATAGTGATGTCAGTGCCAAGCAGCCATGTTGGGTGGGTGACGCAGAAGAAGGTCACTACGAGCCTGGCGAAGGGCCTGAGGGAGGCCGGAGGGTCGGGGGAGGGACAGATGGTCAGCGTCGATGGATACCTCCTCCACCTCCCTTCGCTGTCGGTCAGCGGTGAGAGAAATGGAGGAGAGAGGGAACGTGCATGTTAGATATTAACAATCATCACTTTGGCATCAGCTTCTTCTGTCTTGAACTTAAAGATTACAGAACTTTAGAGACCTTTAAAAGGATGTTTCCTGATTTGTGAAGGACGTTATCACAATGAGATACGATTTCAGTGTCAAAACGTCAGCATGTGTTGAAGTTAACTTTCCAGAAACGAGCACGACAGAAGATAGCATGTGATGTTAGCATCTTGGCTGCGACACAATGGTCAGAGTCACACGTGGTTAGCCAATGCTCTGCTCTTGGCCTTGGAGGTAGGCTAATGCTAGATTGCTATTGTATTCGGTAAGCCAGAGACACTGACACAAGCCACAAAGTGTTAAATCCTGTGACGGCCTCATCTGCAGCCGCAGTGTGACCCACATGCTCCGACACTTTCATTTCTCTTAGTTACTCACAGACACATAACACACAGCTTATTTTGTTTGTTTGCAACACATCAGTTCTACATGTAGCGTAGATAGCTTTTGTATCATTGAGCTTTAGATTAATCTGTTTTACCAGTTCTGAGGAGGTCTCCTAACGTCCACTGCTGGGCTCACCTGGAAAAATGGTGTGACCCAGGAAACAGTGGATTTAAATGCAGGAAGTATTTAGTTGGTTAGTTAGTTAGTTCATAGCCGCTGTTTATATCAGTTCCTTTTACCTCTTTAGGGCCCATTGCTTGTTTGTGGAATATTGAGTTTCCTCTTTTTTGGGCTGAAGAAATTCCATATTTTCAGAACCATCTATGACTCAATACCATTTAGCTCAGTCTCTCACACGAGCTAATGATTGTTCCTGGCCCCCACGGAATATTAGGTTTAATAGTTGCCAGCTACGCTAAAATCCATAGTTTAAACACACAATTTACTCATTATCATCAATATGCTTTCCCTAAGACTGTTGCTACCACCAGGAGGTGCTGTCCAGAGGCCCGGTGGCTCTCAGTGGCCCCGACACACAGCGTTCCTCCTGCCTGTGGCACCTCCAGGCGGCCCCTGGCTCCCAGCTGGAGCTCCACATGGAGTTGCTGCTGCCACAGTGCCAGGGCCGGCTGGTGGTGTTCGATTCCCTCACCCCCACCGATACTCGCCTCATCGCATCGTGAGTCTCTTTCATGGATCTTTCACCGGCTGTGACACATTAGCTCAATACTGACATACAGAAATGCCAATTGTTTTATTTATCCTCTCAGTGTTGATGGCTGCAGTCGACAGGAGCGTGTGGTCAATGTCCTGTCTTCAGGTGAGTGGATGACGGTGGTTTGGAAACAGGGACTTTACAACAACAAAGAGCCCTTCTCTTTGTCCGCACAGGCCTGGGACCGCCAAGGTAAGACCACCTAAACCACCACACCTTCTTAACTAGTCCTAAAATCATCCCACTAGCATGGTGACCCAGAGGTTGACGGCCGAGATGTTGGTGAATAGGTTGGATCAAAACAGCAGGTTCTATCCTTCTGTGAAGCTCAGGCCTGGATGCCATAGAATTCAAGATGAACTTTTGCATTCATATTGTGAAATGAAATATTTCTCTCCCAGAGTGTAACTCCACCATAGAGCTGAGGGCAGTGTCAGGGGTCCAGGGGACACTGAGGACCCCCTTTTTCCCAAGCTACTACCCTCCAGACACCCACTGCACCTGGGTCTTTACTGTAAGACTCTCCCTCATCCTTTTTCTTTCTCTCCCGGTTGATTTAGTGATTGTTGCATTGAAGCATGACTTTTATTTGGTGTGTGTTTGCACTTTATTGTATTTTTGTATTTACTCTAGATGCCCAGTTCATGGATGGGTCTGTCCCTGGAGTTCGAGGGCTACAAGCTGAACAGAGCTGGCGACAATGAGGCCTGCACCCAGGGTCAGTGGATCGTCCAGGACCGCAGGTGAGCTCCTCCACGGCGAGTCCTGCTGCTGTGTGGGAAAACTTCATAAATGGAGTTTTTACACTATGTAATTAGTACTTAGGTCAGCAAATATACTGTAAATGTTGAATTATGTATTCATTCATATCATTACTTATGATTTGTGTGACTTTATGTCGCTTATGTTTCCCCAAATTACCATGTGTACCATTTTGACGTGTGTATCGAAATGAGAATAACTGAAAGGTCAGTAAACCTCAAACTACAAAACAACACGCTCAGACCTACTTTAATTTTTTTAGGCCAAACTGGAGGCAGCAATAAATAGACCACATACAAAGGCACACACATAGGTCATACACCTGTCTGTGGTGAGACATGTGACAGGAAACATGTGAAGTGTTTCCACACAGGTCCTGAGGTGCAGACCTTTCAGTTTGTTTCATCGCCAGCTGCGTGACAGACGCACGCATAAACACCCACCACACACACACACACACACACACACACACACACACACACACACACACACACACACACACACACACACACACACACACACACACAGAGAGCAGAAATGATAAATCTTTTGTGTTTTTCAAAGTTCTTGTCGACTATGTAGAGAAACATACAGTAAGTGGAGTTTGATCCCAGCGTCTCTGTCCCTTGCTCAGACTGTGCGGCACCAGGAGTCCGCAGACATACATTGAACGAGTCTTCCCGGTGTCCAGGGTGGTGACCGTCGTCATGACGTCCCAGGTGTCACTCACAGGGCCGGGCCTTCAGCTGCACTACAGCGTCTTCAACCTATCAGATCGTAAGCTGTGGATGCAGGAGAGACACAGACAAGACGTTTAGACGAGAGAGAGACGATTTGACTTTGCTTCAGTTGTGTTAATATCATTTAATTGTGTGTCTGTGTGTTGTGTAGCTTGCCCAGGCTGGTTTCTGTGCACCGTTAATGGCCTGTGTGTTCCTGCCTGTGATGGAATCAAGGACTGTCCCAATGGACTTGACGAGAGGAACTGTGGTATTTCTCCAATGCTCATTTACACATAATGTATTTTTTTCCTCAGAGACACAGAAAGAACAACAACAATAGATAAGTTCACCGAAACCCAGTAAAGTCCCACGCATTTATATGTTTGAGCCATTTACTGCCAAATGAAACTGGTATTACAACGGGACTTCCTGATTGTATGAATTCTTGACACAAGGATCCAACAACACGAGCTATTCAGGGGTGAAATAAACCACAAGCCTCCACCGTACAACTTGTGATGCCACTTGTGGCAGTTGAGCCAGTTTTATGGAACAGAACTTGCTGACGGCAGAAAATGTTTAAACATATGAGACACGAGCCTCGTCGTATGAAAGCAAGCTGGCTTAACAGTCAGAGTGATGCTAATCTGATTTGATGGGCCTGCTTTTTCCCCTTGATTTCTTTTCTTCACTGTGATGGCAGACCGTTCCTCACAGTATAAAAACATGTGGTATTTGGCAGCTCATTAAACTACAAGGCAAATATTTGTTTTGTTCTTTATGTGTTGATATAGCCGGGTCATGAAGTAGCCTCCAAATACTATTAAAAGCGCATTGATTGCTTTGTTATATAGTATTTCAATCGCATAGATTGTCATATTGTGTGTGTGTTTGTGTTTGTGTGTTTGTGTGTGTGTGTGTGTGTGTGTGTGTGTGTGTGTGTGTGTGTGTGTGCTCTCAGTACCAGTGTCCAGAGGATGACAGTCGATGTGTGGACTACACCAAGGTGTGTGACCAACAGCCGGACTGCCCTGGAGCCACAGATGAGATGAACTGCACTAATGGTAACACACACACACACACACACACACACACACACACACACACACACACACACACACGTAATAAATGCCTCTTTACATCCTGTTGTGTAGAATATTTACTGGAGGTCTTGGGTAATGTGACACTGGGACACACACAGCGTGGATACGTGCTACAGCTGCAGCAGTTTGTCTTTTTATGTGTGTGTGTGTGTGTGTGTGTGTGTGTGTGTGTGTGTGTGTGTGTGTGTGTGTGTGTGTGTCCAGGTGTACAGTGCACAGATATGACCTATGTGTGTGCTGATGGAACGTGTCTGAAGAGGCCAAACCCAGAGTGTGATTCTGTTGCCGACTGCCCAGACGCCTCAGATGAAAAACAGTGTGGTCAGATAACACACACAGACACACAAACACACAAACACACACGCACACACACTTTGCAAATAAAGACAGCAAGTACATGCTAAATACTGTGTGTGTGTGTGTGTGTGTGTGTGTTCAGAGTGCGGCCTGAGGCAGGTCTCCAGTCGTATTGTCGGGGGCACCAACGCCTTGGAGGGGGAGTGGCCATGGCAGACCAGCCTTCAGGTGCGGGGTACCCACATCTGCGGGGGGGCTCTCATCTCCAACCAGTGGGTGGTGTCCGCCGCCCACTGTTTCTATGACGACTGGTACGTGCAGGAAGAGAGAGAGAGGAGGAAGTGGTGGGATGAGCGAGGTGTTATAAAGTGCTTCTTCGACAAACAAATTAAATTAATTATTATTGTTATTTCTCTGTTTTCTTTGAATTTCCTTTATTTTCAGTGCTTTTGTTGTGTCTTTGCTGTTCAGGCTTTAAGTGTAACAGCCTGTTTGACTCAAAACCAGCATATTTCTGTATTTATATACATTTCTATCTATGACCAGAACATCCTGTGGAGGATTAAAAACTGCTCTGCTTGTTTTTTGTACTGTTTTTATAATTAATAATTAGTAATTATTCAAGTTTGCATTTACTGAATCTTAAAACTTCGATGAGGCTTTTGTTTGTGAAATAAAGTATGTTTTAAAAGACACGAAAGAAGCAACATTAAGTGTAAGATAAAGCTCCTATAACACATGACAAGTGACTTTCTCCTCTTCCTCCTCCTCCTCTTCCTCCTCCTCCTCCTCCTCCTCCTCCTCCTCCTCCTGAAGGCTCCGCTCCGCCTCCTTGTGGACAGTCTACCTGGGTAAACTCCTCCTCAGTCCCAGCAGCCCCACGGAGGAGGTGGCCCGAGTCCAGGAGATCCATCTCCACAAAGACTACGACAACAGAACCCAAGACTACGACCTGGCCCTCCTGAAGCTGGACCGCCCCCCCTCCCCTCCGCAGGCTGGACAGGCTCGACCCGTCTGCCTGCCCCCACCGACCCACCGGCTGGACCCGGGCCTGCTCTGCTGGGTCACCGGCTGGGGGGCTGTCAGCGAGGGGGGTGAGAAGGGAATGGGAGGGTGAAGTGTTGGTAGACAGTGGGATTTCGTATTAAAATAGACTATGGACATTTCCTGCATATACTGGGAGCGGTTGACCAATCAGAGCAGACTGGGCTTTATGGGAGGGGGGGGCTTTAAAGAGACAGGAGGTAAAACCAAGTGTTTCAGACAGAGGCTGAAAAGAGGAGCTGCAGCAACAGACAGTTTGAGGAAAGTGATGCGAACCTTTTATAGTAATAACACAGTTTAAAATGATCATGAATTTGTCTCCTTTGAATTAGTGACTCGTAAAGATTTTCCCTGTAGGAAGCATAAGTCTAAATCCAAGCCGCACAGTCACATTGCAATTAATTCCAACGAGTAATCAGAACTCACTTTAGCTCATGAAACAAACGTTGTTCAGCTCAGTTGAGTTTTGCTCCAAGTTGTGCTAATGCTAATAATTACATCCTGATAAATTGTATTTTCATGATCACCACAAGAAATTCAATAAATCCCCGGATGACTGAAAACCTATAATCTTTTAAAAATCCTTTCCACAGGACAAAAGGTCAAGAAAAAACAATCCAGTATTATAATAAATTGAATTAAACCTTCACTGAACCTTGTAAAAAGACACTTTTAAAATAACTATGCAGCTTTATAAACATTAACAATCTCAAAGTGGACTTTTATTTGGTGCACTTGACTTGTAGGTTTCATTTATAAGGAATTAAGTCCAAACACAGGTTTTTTTTGCTTTGCTATAAAGTTGTTTTATTCCTGTTTCTGGACGAACATAAAACTTTGTGTTCCACTGGCTTTTTGTGTTATGCAATAATATTTTCACAGGAAGTGAACTTTGGTGACTTGTGTGGTCTTTCAAAAAAAAAGGCAGTTCATCAGTCGCACTTTGAATGTGACACCTAAAGTTTTCTGAGAATTGACGGGACATTGTTCTGCTCGTTGCTGTGTTAAACATCCATGAGTTTAATGTTGGACTTTGCAAGTTGAACTCTGTTAAAGTTGAGGAGTCACTGCAGTCTCACATGTTTCACTGTGTCGCTGACGTCCACTGGTTGAATTAAAACAGAGCAGTGAAGACGCTCAGCTCAGTAACTTGAGGGAGAAGAGAAAATATAGTTTATGATTTGTCTTTACTAAAAAGAGGAAAAATCTGTTCTACTTTACTCACTGACCTTTTTGACCTTTGACCTCCTCCAGGCAAAGCCAGTAATGTGCTTCAGAAGGTGGACGTTCATCTGGTCAGTGAGGAAGCCTGCGTTCGCTCCTACGGCAACCTGGTCACTCCCAGAATGCTTTGCGCTGGTTATAGCGCTGGAGAGAAAGACGCCTGTCAGGTAGGAACACACACAACAAAAGATTGTTTCCTCTCCACGTCAGTTAAGCTTTAATTTAAAGCTGCACAATAACTAATATTGTATCTCAACAATGGATTAAATTACTATGTGAAATAAAAGATGGCACTTAGCAGCTCACAGCGAAGCTTATTCACCATCCTAAAGTTTTCTGCTTTGTTTTTACATCTTTATTTCTCTGGTTGAATCTCATCTCCTCAGCGTTGCTTTGAGCTGCAGTGAAAAAGCGTTAAAACTGTGAGCCCATAAAAGTCCGGCCATAATTTTCTGTCTGAACCCGACTGAACCGGTGAGAAAATTTGCCGAGCTCAACCCAAACCTGATGTTTTCCCAGATTACAGGCACATGTCATATAAAAATATCTGGTAAATAGCCCAGCCAGTGTGATCGGACCCAAACCCCGATATCATTTCAAGACTTTTGCCCAAACACAACCCAACTTTGGTCCTGACACACTCGGGTGGAGGAGGCAGACAGTTGAGCGGAAGCATAGAGCTGAACAGGGTGAATCTCTATTTGTCGGTTGGACAGAAACACTCCGCATGCTAATGCTGCTCTTTATCTGCTGGGAGTGTGAAACCAGCAGTTTGACACGTTCACGTCCACGGTGTGATCACACGCCATCAAAGAGCTGCTCGCAGGTCGCTGTGCTGCCCCCCGGTGGCCTACATGCTGAATGCAGGCTTACATCAAAGTAAAGCGTTAAATTGTGCACTACAAACAGCTTCCTAATATTCAGTAAGGTTCCTATACTGTTTTAAATTTGACAAAATTAAATGTCAATAGAAAGCTCCACTCTGGGTGTATTTAGTTTCCCCTTTTTATCGAGATATGCAAGACGGCAAAACAAGTTAAACTTAACTGGTGTGAGTTGGATGCATCCTGAAAGGGGGCGGCCTCTTTATGGGCTCTTTTTGTATTCCCCATAAAGAGCCCATAAATTATATTTAAAAGCCAGGCATCCATGCACCAATTGATTTAACAAGCAAGTCACCAGTATTGACCATCAGCTTTTAGTATTATGGTCTTTCTTGAATATAGAGCCGTTAAAATCTCACTTCATGCCAATTTAACGCTGCCTGTCTCTGTCAGGGGGACTCCGGTGGTCCCTTGGTTTGTCAGGGCCCGTCAGGTCGCTGGGTGCTGGCCGGGGTGGTGAGCTGGGGCAAAGGCTGCGGGCGTCCAGGCTACTATGGCGTCTACACTCGCATCACCAGGCTCACTGACTGGATCAAGAAGGTCATCAGCCCCCCCCCGAGTCCCTGAGGATCAATGTCATCATCATCAGGACAAGTGATGATGTAAATGATGTTTCAGCATTTCATCTGTACAGCAAAAAACATGCCAAAATACAAACAATATAATGAAATGTGTAATATGATAATACATATTTAAATAAAATAATTAAGCTAGAAATCTTGTTCAGAAATCATTAAGAATTTGATCTATCTGTCCGTCCGTCCATCCGTCTATCCGTCTATCCATCTGTTTATCTTTCTATCTATCTATCTGTCTGTCTGTCTGTCTGTCTGTCTGTCTGTCTGTCTGTCTGTCTGTCTATCTATCTATCCATCTATCTATCTATCTATCTATCTATCTATCTATCTATCTATCTATCTATCTATCTATCTATCTATCTATCTATCCATCTATCTATCTATCTATCTATCTATCTATCTATCTATCTATCTATCTATCTATCTATCTAATCTATCTATCTCTATCTATCCATCTATCATCTATCTATCTATCTATCTATCTATCTATCTATCTATCTATCTATCTATCTATCTATCATCTATCTATCTATCTATCTATCTATCTATCTATCTATCTATCTATCTATCCATCTATCCATCTATCCATCTATCTATCTATCTATCTATCTATCTATCTATCTATCATCTATCTATCTATCTATCTTCTATCATCATCATCTCATCTATCTATCTATCTATCACTATCTATCTATCTATCTATCTATCTATCTATCTATCTATCTATCTATCTATCTATCCATCTATCCATCTATCCATCTATCTATCTATCTATCTATCTATCTATCTATCCATCTATCCATCTATCCATCTATCTATCTATCTATCTATCTATCTATCTATCTATCTATCTATCTATCTATCTATCTATCTATCTATCTATCTATCCATCTATCCATCTATCTATCTATCTATCATCTATCTATCTATCTATCTATCTATCCATCTATCCATCTATCTATCTATCTATCTATCTATCTATCTATCTATCTATCTATCTATCTATCTATCTATCTATCTATCCATCTATCCATCTATCTATCTATCTATCTATCTATCTATCTATCTATCTATCTATCTATCTATCTATCTATCTATCTATCTATCTATCTATCTATCTATCTATCTATCTATCTATCTATCTATCTATCTATCTATCTATCTATCTATCTATCTATCTATCTATCTATCTATCTATCTATCTATCTATCTATCTATCTATCTCTCTATCTATCTATCTCCTCTCCTTCTCTCTGGAAATGAGCCACAATCCACTGGAGATGTGTCAATGTTTGGAAGTTCATATTATTTCCAATGTAATTAGTATTTTATTAGGCTGTAAACCATAACGACACTCGTGCCCTGTGAAGCGTATCAACGGTGCTCAAACTGGCCCCTGGGGGCCACAGAGACCATCCATCATCCCAGTTGTCCACACAGTAATTGTGCAATGTTTAAAAAATGTTTAAAAATTACCTTCAGTTGTCAGTTGGGGGGGAAAGTGACTATATGAACAGCAATGTTCCGACTTTTTGACCTGATTGTGAAAGAGAAATATCACAGATTATGATGATTACATGATTTGTTAGTAGAATATTCCATTTATATTCATGTTAACATGTTACAGAGCAAAGTCTGATTATAACTTGTTGCAAAATTCTGGTAAAACTCAAACCGGACGTTAAGACGTATAAATGTCTACATAATGTAACTAGGATCTTATCTTTTCGGGCGTCAATGCAAAGACTTGAAATGTCACAAAGCGGTGCTGGTTTCTCTGTCGTTTCCACAACACGAACACCAGTTGCTTCAGCCAGTGCTTCTCCTCACCTCACTTCAGCCTGTTTCCACAACATGAAAAACTGTATCGCTTCAGCCAATCTGAATTCTCCTCCGAAGAACAGGCGAATACTCCTTGCTTGTGTTTATTCGCAGGTGGGATTAACTTGAATTAACACAAATGAGATCGCAAAGGGCGTCGCAAAACTTTGCATAGTGATCGGTGGGAAGGCAGAATAATACTCCTCATATCAATTGTATAATTACTTTATTGAGGTGAAGGTCATCACAAAGTGTTGCATCGTCTTCCTCAGGTTAGAATCAGATACACAGAGGATTAAACCTCATTGAAGGATTTGGATTCTAAACAAGTACAAAACCTGCTTCACCTGAATGTCACAGTATTCGTACCTGCATAACAAGGGTTGAGTTCCCTCATTGTCAACCCAGGTGGGACTTGAACCCACAATCCCCAGCTTCGGAGGCTGATGCCTTATCCATTAGGCCACTGGGTTGATGAGCTACCAGAGTTGTTAGTGAACCCTGACCCCAACCCAGTCCACAGAGATGGACCAACATGGTTTCCATCTACGGTTCATCGTCGATTGTTCTTCTTTTAGAGAATAAACTAAAATCACACACATATCCTCAACATCCTCCGTCGCAATAAAACGTTCTCATGTTTCTTTAACCTCTGAAAATAAAATGCTTTTATTAATAAAGATGTGTCTCTATCAACTGTGTGAGATCATAAACGTTTCCCTGGGAGGTCAAAGGAAACTGGGGCGTCTCGGTTTGTTTTCCTGCATCATGAGGAGAGCAGCAGACAGACGATGTGTGCGGACGTTGATTGAATCAAAGGGAACGTCTGCAGCTCCTTCAATCAGTTATTCTTCCGACAGCCAATCAGTTATGCATTCAGACGATTTGGTCAGTTCATCCATATGTCGGACAGATCGGCCGAGACACCAATCAGTATATTCACCAGGAACACGAGTGTGGTCCAGAGCAGAAGAGTGATTACCAGAGGAGAGAGCCAGAAGGAAAAGGTCGGCAGCGTAGGAAGTTGATTAAATTATGGACATCGGCCATTTTGCTGCTCTTTTGTTTTGCTTTGCCTGAAACAACAGATGGAGCAGACCTAGTTCCAGCCCACACAGTAACATGTGCCATCTTTCCTCAAATCTTATTAGACAGCGACCACGGTGTTTACACTCATGAACAAACATGCTGCACTGGAACATCATCATCCACATGAAAATCTATTTTTAGAAGTGCAGGGCCTTTCCAGAGCCATATTCCACGAAACGCTGTTTGTTTTGTGCGAGTGAAACAAGTTAAAATCGAATAACAACTAAACTCATGCGCTGGAGGGACTTTTGCTTTGAATGTCACAGTGTTTCATTGTTTTGTTAACATGAATATCTACCGTTAGAGTCTAGTAGCGCATGCATGGAGCCACAATAAGCTAAATGAAGGATAAATTCTTTAAAAAGGAGTAAAAATCTCCATGTGTTGTTATTCATATTTTGTACCTCCACCAAGGAAGTTATGTTCTCATTGCTGTTTGTCTGTGTGTCAGTAAGATTACACAAAAACTGGGCGATGGGTGGGACACAGGCTAAACAAGAACTTATTGTCTTTTGGACCAGGTTTTATTGAAGGGGTGGATCCAGGATTCTTCTTCTTCTTACGACTGGGTAGTAAAATAAAAGCTGAGGAAACCCTGGAGCCTTGAATGACCAGAATCTGCAGAGGAGTCGTTGCCAGGTGAAGCTGAAAGTTGACGAATGCCATGACCGACTTTTCTTGGCTAGAGACAGTGATGACTGTCTGCAGATGTTTTTCTCTGGTCCGTCATCGGTTGGCTGGTTGCAGCTTCAGTCTGGTGTAAAGAGCTCCTCTCTCTGTCATATGCTTGGGTTAAAGAGTTCTCAGGTCAATGCAGGGGATAGAGAGCAGATACGTGTCCGAGGACTGTTGACCCTGAGATGTGGTCGAGGGGTGGAGGAGGTCAGACAGATGCTGTGCAGCAACGTCATGGAGGCTTTTAAAGCTGAGGAGGAGGGTTTTGTAAATAATGCTCGATTAAACTGGAGGTTTGACCTTTTATGAGACAGCAACAGTCTGTGACATAACCTGAAGTGAGCCATATTAATTGAAAATGACAAAAGAAAAGGTCTCAAACACCTTTGCTGGGTCTCAGTTCAGGGGCTGCATCCCTTGGAGGTTGCTTTTGAATACTGACTAGTTCGTCCCGTTTTAAAAGCTTGAGGGATCCAGTGGATGGATCCTTCATGGGTGAGCCTGTCCCAGGAATCTGTGCAAACTGGTGACCAAGCTAACAAGGTAAATATCTGGGTGGTTCAAACGTCGATAACAATACAAGCTAGTGAGGCAAATAGAAAACTCTCTGTGGACCAGACCGTCTCATCTCTCTTGACACGCCTTTCCCCCTCTTCCTACAACTTAGGGTTAGGGTTAGTAGTAACTACTACAACTTAGCTGGACACGTAGATGTGGAAACAATGATGGTAATCAGTTTCTAAGGAAAAATAAAAGTACACAATTTGCCTGAACCACAGTGAGCAACCAGACATGATCTCCTGGGCTGTAGTCCCATGCACAGAGCTATAGACCCACACAACACAACATCATTTTGGTCGGTTCTATGTGTGAAATTGGCTGTTGGACGTGGGTGCAGTTCAGAAAACGAGACCTTGTGTCTAATATCCAACTTCTGATTTGAAATCAATCCTTCCACTTCATAGCGGTGCAGAACGATTGTTTGAATGTGTCACGTATCGCTGTGCTCAGCATGAATCATCAGCCAACGACTGAACCTCTGCACCGGGAACAAAGACCTCCCCTAAGAAAGAAAATGATTCAAGGTTTCAGGCCAAGTGAAAAACGCCCTGAGATGAAATTAAAGTATTCGGCAGTTCCAAACGGCCCCTCTGACCTCAAAGCCTCCACTAGGTCTCATTCACTGGAACATGTTTCACATTGCACAACTCAGCAGCCGTATATCTAACTCTTCACAGCTGCTCAAACCACACAAACACACTTAAGTGCAAATCTGTTGTTTTTAATGAATGGTTTGAATCAATGAAAGATATTCACCTGTGCTCTGTGAAAGTGACAAGACGTTGACCTTGACTTATATCTGCAAGGAGTTGGTGTCTTTGTAAACAGGTCAAACAATGTAATGTAATAATACATTCTGCTCAGTCTTCGCATTAACACTGCAGCTATGGCTTTTAAGGATGTCTGAGTGTGTGTGTGTGTGTGTGTGTGTGTGTGTGTGTGTGTGTGTGTGTGTGTGTGTGTGTGTGTGTGTGTGTGTGCGTGTGGTAATAACTGTCCACAGCAACATGAAATCCACTTCATCTCCATCGAGTAGTTTACTCGCTCTCCCCGGGGCTGCTAGATTAAAACATCTTCGCTGCACTCGCTGAACCGTGGAGACTGGCCTTGCAGTGTAAGCAGTGTCCTCGTGCGCGATGAGATTTACAAACCAATTTTTCACGGTTTGGGGAACAAGCGCCACGGACGCAGGCTCAGATGCATCGTATTTATCTTCATAACTCAAAGACTGACACATGCGCTCGAAGTGAAGCAAAACCAGCAAAGAGACAAAGAGGCACAAGTTGCATTCATCGTTTTTTCCTTCCAATCTTTTTAAATTTGTATTATAAAGAAACTTCTTACCCTTAAAAAAGAGTAGAAACCAATAGGATGCAGATTTGTTATGTTTTGAAGCCTTGAGTTTGATATTGTGTTCAGCGCCATCTTGTTTTTTTGAAACCAGAAGTAACCACAGGTGGAGGAGCAGGGGGTGGAGCCTGACTGAGAGCTCGAGGACACTGCACGCCCACCTACACCTGCGACCTGCACCCATTGGACAGTATGAGCTGTCAATCACGTGGTATAAATGTCCGGATGCATACAGAGCTTTATCGTTAATTTGAGGATAAATGGTTCAAATTTATAAAATTAACATCAGCTGTATTGAAGACTGACTTGAAACTAGATATTGAGACAATAAACCTCTTAGGAAAATGGTTACTGACGTTATAAAATGAGAAGTAGAGTCGTTTCCTCATTGACTTCTGTAGATACTGACTGAGTTTCCAGCATTTCCACATTAGCTTCATTTTCCGGACTCGTAATCTAAATCCAGTTTATGAAGTTAGGGGCTAAAAAAGACCCTCACTGAACAAGCTCAAAGATACAGTAGGCATCCACCAGCCCTTTGCACATGTGGTGCAAAGAATTATGGATACTACGAACTCTTCCAATGACACAGAATATATGTAAATTAAACAAATAATGGTAAGTGATGAGAATGATGAAGAGATGATGTCTGTTTTATGAACATCTAATTCACTGTAAAACTCCACAAGCCTCCTCCAACACCCAACTCATAAAAAAGAGGCTTCTCACCACTTGACTGTTTAATGTCGTAGCGGATTCATAGAACTTTTATGGTTTTCGAAGGAACATTGAATATACATCAGTTTAACTAGATACATTTTCACTAAGCTCGTATGATGAAAAGTTCATTAACTTCATTAATACTCAGGCTTTGGGTCTAAATATCAGACGTGAGGTGGGAGACGTTGATCAGGTTTAAATGAACGGATTTTCAAAGTAAACACCGTTTGAGTTTCTATGACAACGGCAGTCTACCACAGGTTCTCTGTCGTGTTTGGAAGTGGAGGGTGAGGTGAGGGGTGTTCAGCTGCAACATGACACTTCACCACTAGATGTCACTAAATTCTACACACTGAACCTTTGCACTGTTAACAGTTAATGTGTAGGTTAATTTTGTGCCTTTTTACAGAAAAAAGTGTGAGTTCTGGCTCCATTTAGACAAAACTCCAAACAATACTCTTCAGTTTCCGGCTACAGTTTGGGACCATGAGGACCTGACAGGGGCGAGTTTGCCTGAGAAATGATATCAGCCACAGTCAAGTGGAGTAGAAGTGAATGAGAGTATAAACAGCCACAGAAAACCTCCAGGGGAAAGAACGTGTCGGCCACCAGCTGTGCTGCTCGAGACTCAACGTATACAAGTGAGTTTACATGATTAAAGGTTGAATATTACGGATATTAGCGTGTTGCATTCACTTGAGATAATTATCTCTTAACAATTTATAAAACTAAGATTCGGTTCCAAAAATATTCAACAATCTTAATTTGACTAATAAATCAAGTCGATCAAAACAAATAATTTTTGTATGTTGCACAATTTTTAAATAACAAAACAACTTTAAAAAGAACACATTTGATGTTTATTTTTCACAAGGATAATGTACTTGATAAAAGTATTAAAATTGAAAATAATAAAATGAATGAAGCAAAATACACATTCTATCAGGGGGGTTTTTTATCTCAGAAAAACGGTTATTTTCTAAAAAAATTTTGTTATGAAAACTTACCTCGGAATTTCCGAGATAATTATCTCAGAAAAACAGAACTTTTTTTTTTTTTTTAAGTGAATGCGATACGCTTCCGTATAATATGCTTCTATTTATAAGAATGATAGTTAGTCAGGTGACATAAAAGAGAGTAGGTGGGAAAACACCTTTTTTCATATTAGACTAAAAGTGTGAACATATATTTCCCTTGATTTGTATTGAACCATCCAAACTACCAGTAGAAAGTAGCTGGTTCAGTTTTGCTGTCAGCCTCATGCTCGTCTGTAAAACTGTGGAAAAGCTCTGTTGTTGTATTTGCTGCTCTTGTATTCTGGATTTGTGGTGTTGAGTGTTGAAGTGCACTCTACAAGCATCATGTATTTGGCCGCCGTCGCCTTTTCCACTGCTGCTGAAGTGGTGAAGGTCACATTTGCCTTTCTCTCTCACTCTCACTCATATATGGCCTATTTCAAAAAGCTCCATTTCTATATTTTTTTGTTGCAATTTGCTCTTTGTGTGATGTGCTGTGAGTGGTTGTTTTCAAACCTCTTTCTGTTTGCTAACCATAGTCAGAGAAAGGAGCTTTTAAAGGAGACATATGATGCTTTTTCAGTTTGTGTGTTGTTCAGGTTTGTGGATGAAAACATTCTGCAAAGTTAAACCCCCCCCCAAACACAGCCAGGTAAAGTGAGAGCGGAGACCGATATTCCCTACACAGGCTGTAAGCGGTTGACCAATCACGACAGAGTGGAGCAGCTGGCCAATCAGAGCAGACTTTAATTTATCAGGGGGGCCTTAAAGAGACAGGAGCTAAAACCAGGTTTTAGAGACAGAGGCTGAAAAGAGGAGCTGCAGTGATGTTAACATTAGAGCAGGTAAAACGTTTAGCATGTTATTGCGCTGTGTCCATATAAATCTAGTGCATCTGCGGTTAACTTACGTCCGACGGGTTTGCTTTTATGAACTTGATTTTTCAACATCTGGAAATTTAGACCTCTGGGTGGAGCAGGAAGAAAAGACAGGAGGTCACCAAGAGTCAGTTCGACTCATTTCCCCCGGGAACAATGTGTGAGCCAAAACGTCACAGCGATCGATCCAGTACTCGTGAAGACGTAACACTCTGGAAAAACAAAGTAATTAACTGACGTTGCCAACCACGGCGCCAGAGCGATGGGGTGGATAAAAACAGCTGCCTGCACATTTCACTTTCTCTGGACTGATTAAGGTTAATGGTCATCTCCGAAACCAACAGCTGTGAAACCCCAGCGGTGACATATTGTTCTGCCTCATCCAGTCTTTCAGGGACACAGAGAGGGAACGTCAGATCCAGTTCAATTCGTTTAACGCAAACGACCTCATGGGTCAAATCTGATGGTGATGAAGAGGTAAACACCAGCGTGCAGGGCCAGCCTCAGGGGCGCTGCAACAATGTGGGAGAAGCAGGCAATTACCTGGGCCCCCAGCTGACAGGAGCTCCCCAGAAAGTTTTGTGAGAATCCCTTTAAATTCTACGATCATCTCTGAAGAGGAGACTGCAACGACACGATGGTCAGAAACTTCGTACTTAAGTATTGTTTATTGTTTATTTATATACAGTCTGCACTTTGTTCAAAATTTGTACGTTAAAAGAATAGTATGAAAATTGGAATGTGTGGTTTGGTATCATGTGTTTCCTAGGTGTTGGGGGGGGGGGTTCAGTTTGGTTTGAGATAGGCCCCCCCGGGTCCCTTTTTGCCACAAGGCCCCGAAATTTACTGGAAACACTCCTGGCCAGTTAAATCAACACTGTGTCAATTTGACTGAGCAACAGCGCCCTCTGCAGCCACAAGTAGAAACTAATCCTGTTGGCCTGAACTACACCAAACTCCATTGTTAATTCTTGATATTTTAAAAGTCTCCTTGTTGAATATTGGAGACAAACAATGGGTTTGAATGACTTTTAACTCGTCTACAGTTCGGCCTCACAGTTTCAAAGTCCATATTTCAGTCAATATGATTTTGAAGCTGTTATTTTAAGTCAAAGTAGAACGTTGCTTAAAATGTACGAGACGTATTTCTATCTAAATCATTTAAATAATCTTGTGATGCTCCGGGTGTTTAATGTCAAGATGTTTCTAGTTCGGTAACTCTCCACTGCCGCAGCCTCCATGTTGTGATTCAGACCACTGAGTTTCACTGAGTTCTTTAATCACACTGCCCCGCGACTCGTTTGTGATTCCTGCCTTCAGCTGTTTATGAGCTTTTTGTTTTATGTACATTTTCAAAAGGTAAAAAGAAAAACTCTGCTTAGTTTTTTCCTCCTCCATCCCTCCACTGCTCCCCTGGGCCTCTCCCCCCTCTCCTTCTCGGCACTGATGGGTTAAACAGCTGACGGCTGTGTGTTTTCGTTGCGGTCGAGATGTATCTTGGGAGAAGCGGTTAGAGAGGGAGAGAGGGAGGATGTGGGAGGAGAGGAGGAGGGTGTGCAGAGGTCCAGCAGGAAATAAGTGAGCGAGACGGAAAAGAACTGAAGACAGGATGAAGAACGAGGCAACACTTTAAAGCACATGTTTTCTCTACAGGCTGATGCGGAGCTGAAATTCAGCTTTCTGTGTTTCCTTGCCGAGAAAAAAAAACTTTCTGCAACTCACCCGATGTTTTGGCAGAAAGTTTGTAGTTTTAAAAGTAAAAGTAATAAAGTAAAAAAAACAATTTGCCATTCAACGACGACAAAACAATAATTTTGTTGATATTGAATAAGGGTGTTACAGTCTATGTCATAGGCACACACCATAATATGTGATGCACCACATGGAAGCTGCAAACTTCTTAGAATATATATGTTCATTATTATATTCATTCATTCAGTCCCTCCTCACTTTGCTCGCTCACTTTGTCTCTCTCTTACTCGCGCTGACACACACTGACACACACACTGACGCACACACACTAGAATATTTGAGCATATTGTGGAACCCAAGTGTGCGTCACATCAACAACATGGGCACGAGTGACACTTGTGGTTCAGCTGGTTTATGTAGCATCAACACACATCAAGGTTGGAGCCTGTTGCTTCAGAGATGCAGGGACGTTAAATGTGACCCGCGAAGTCCAACTGACATAACAGATCCACAAGATTTGAACTTTTTTTTGCCAGACGACCTTGAACTCTTCTGCTGGAACCCCCCACACATTAAGGGCGTTGTGTCGATTCCCGCAGAAATGTAGGAACGTAAAATAAAACCTTGAACCTTTAGCCAGGAGAAGACCCTGAATCATTTTGGGCACCGTGTGCTGATGAGCTTTTCTGGGCTCAAACTGAGGATCCTTTGTTACGGGACAACTTTGAAATGAAATGCCTTGAAATGAAGACTGGGAAGGAGCCGGCCTTGCCCCTGTAATGTGAAACCACTTGTGTATTTATACTCAGGTTAATAGGGATCATGTGTTTCTTGTTTTCCAGCTGTGATGCTCATGGCTGTACGGGGACCAGTACCCCCCGATGCCACGATGCTATTTATTTTGGTGGTGTTGTAAAAGAAAGAGGAAAACAGGGGGAGTTTAAGGATGTATGCTTTTCCTGTTTAAGAGGGAAAGAAAGCAAGCAGAGAGAAAAATAAGAGCCGACAAGAAGGAGCGGATACTTAGCTTGAGAGCTTTGAAGTACATGTGTGGGTTTGGGTCTGAGAAAAGCACAAAAATGAAATACATAACCATATGGAAAATCCCAGTCTAGCATTAAACATGCTCGGAGGCACAGGGTGATTCATCATGAAAAGCAGCACTGTAGTTTCAGAACGTTGAAGTAGGTAAACATAAACCACGTCTTTCAAGAAAGAGACGAAGACAGAAAAGAGAGATCAGATGAGAGAAATTCTGGCTGAAGAGAGAGATAATAGGAGACAGACAAAGATGGAGCCGCCTCGTTAGGTTTTCTCCGTTTGTGAGCGAGCGCATGCGGAGCGCTGATTAGCCTGACCCACATTCACTCCCTCTGAAAGTCGTGTTTAATCAAGGCTTTGAAGAGCTGCAGCTCATCGCCACTGAATGCAGTTTAACACTGTAAAGAGGAAGTAAGGGGAGGGGGAAAAGGAAAAAGGACTCGGAGCCAGACACACTAATTTGGATCAGTTAGAAAGTGAAGTCTACAAGTCAAACGTTTTTATATCGACTGGCGGATTTTCTGCATTTTTGTAAAAGGCTCAGTGTCCACAGAGATGATTTTATTCTGGCTCCATATTCCTCCCGAAGCCCAAACACAACAAGACTGTAAATAAACCATAGGATGTGAATGTGAGCGTTAATCATTGTTCGAGTCAGAGAGAGAGAGACAGAATAAAACATGAATACCAACCTCATGCTACATAACACAAGGTTTAATAATTTGAATTGTATGACTTTAAAAGTCTTAAGTATGTGAAAAGATTATGAAATAGATTTTGAATATGTTCAGGTAGGAGTTGTAACGTCTCTGTGTTGTCGTTCTTTCCCAAATCCACAGAAATCAATGAAGTAATAACAATAATGCAAACACCCCAGTCAGAACTGGACTCTCTGCTTGTCCTTTGGAAAAACACTTTGGATTCCAACTGTCTCTGTCGTGTGAGAGATAACGTGGTGTCTTAAGGGTTATTCTGTACTTCTACTACTTCATCTTATCTTCAATTATGGGGAAGTGTAAGTTATTAATGGACTCTGATGTTCCTTCAAATCTGTTGTGCTTGACAAAGATCATAAACAATTGGAATCTTTCATTAAACCGCTGAGGCCGACTGACCGTTCCCTTGCTGTTCAATGGAGAAAGAGTTTAAGAACATGGAACTGGGGCATGAGTGAGAACAACCGTGGGAGGCTGAGGAATACAAGGCAGAACATGCAACAGCGGAGAAAAGGTTAGAGGGAAAAGTAGATTAGTCTGAAAAAGACCAAAGGGAAGGTGACAACCCAGTAAAAGGGAGAAGGCAGATAGCAACGCACAAAAGAGAATAAAACCGAGAGAAAGACGAGGCCGAGGGTGAGCGAGAGGAAAGGGGATTCAGAGTTACTTAAAAAGGATGAAAAATAAGCAATATAAGAGGAGGATGTGGGGGATGAAAACACACAGACCCCAAATGACCCGCTAAGCCACATGATGGAAAACTCCATCATGTCAAGCTTCAGCTGAACAGACAGCATGAAAAGACCTCAGTGATGTGAGGGAGCGGGGGGGGGCAGGAGATGACAGACGGCCAGAAGAGGAGAAAATTGGATTGAGAGAGCGAGGAAGATTTTGGAGTGAGAAAGAAGAGATGAAGGAAAAGAAAGATAGAAAGAGAGAAGGTGCTGAAGTCAGATAAAAGAAATGAAGTCTGCTTCTTCTCGTAGTTTCAGTCATAATTCCAGTCAACAGGTTATAAATAACCACACATGTTGAGTCATTACTTCTCATCCAGTAGCTTTGTCATTGAATTGCAATGAAGGGAAAAATCTAACTTTATTCCCTGAAAACCCAAAGCTGGCCTGGTGTGACGGAGTTTCAGGGAAAAGTTCACAGAGGGTTGATCCGAGGTTTGTCTGACTCATAAATGCAGAGTTATTGGAGACAAGGGGACGACAAAACATTTTCCTTTTCCCCCAAATGCAATGGAAACTAGTCAGAATTAGAGTTTATGCAAAAGACAAGGACGGACACAGGCTCAAGTGTCCAAATACACGTTTCCTGGTTTAACAGCCAAACAAAAGGGTGTCTGCACCCAGACATGAGTCAAACGTGTTATACTGTCTCCTAATTGGTGCATTTCAGACACAACTGGCAGTAAACCAATCATCTTCCTTTCTCTGTGCACCTGCCTACCCAGCGTACAGATGTGGGCCGCTTCAGGCAGTGATGCAGCACTTCTGACCTTCTTTAGCCCGAATGAAGCAGATGAGTGAGCCTGATGTACAACATAGTCAACACTTTATATTTTCATGTACTGATGCTGCATGAGAGATTTACACAAAACTAAAGGTATGTGTGTGTGTGTGTGTGTGTGTGTGTGTGTGTGTGTGTGTGTGTGTTTGTTCTGAAGTTTGTCCTGTAACTACTAAACTCTTTCACGTGCACGGCTCCTCAGTAATTGGCTTTCAAGTTCATAGAGGTACCGCTCAGCTTTTAACTGGTTTATTGCTCTCAGCCATGCACTCACTCTCACACACACAGATATACAAGAAAGAGAGAGAGAGAGAGAGAGAGAGAGAGAGAGAGAGCGAGAGAGAGACTGCAGAAAGTACTTCTGACTTGTATTCATTACACACACACACAGACACACACACACAGACACACACACACAGACACACACACTCCCCCCCCCGGCCTTTCCCTACATCTGTCTCTTCTACCACGTCGAGTTTCTACATCGGGCCCAAAGGTTTCACACTGAGCTGAGAGACAACTGTATAAAAGTTTTACATTCATGAAACCAGCTACCAGATGAAATGTGAATATTTTTGACACGTGAAAGGAAAACCTCTCTTACTTCTCTTTACAAAATAAGATTTGTAAAGCCCCCCCCGTCTCTCCATGAACTGCTGAGTTCAACAAACTGCACATCAAATGAGCGAAGACATGAAATTCACATCTGCAGCCAAGTCCTGCAGGAGACTCTGATCCTGCTTGGCCTGCTGCTGATGACATGCATTCATACGCTGGGAGCCAAGAGCAATGAGAGCGGGGCCTTGGAGAGAGAGAGCGGATTAACGTGGAACATATGGAGGCCGCAGGAAGCAGAGAACTCTGATTGCAGACTTAAAGGAAACTGACGAGCGGCTCGTGCCAAACAGTCATTCTGCGTTTGGAAAATGTTCTGTTAAGATCTGCTTTGAAGATCACAGGCATCCTGGTTGAATCAGCACTAAGATGCAGTGAGTGATACCTGTCGGTCCCCCCCCCCCCCTGACGATTCAGCCCCGAGCGGCTTTTAGCTCACTCATCTCTGTGCTCTGGTCTTTCTGATGTGTTACTATCTCCTGTCATTCTGAATCATCCTCAGAGGAATCGCAGCACGAAATAAAAAGTATCTTTGAAGTTCACAGGGTGTTTGTAACTTTTGAGTTGCTGAGTTCCTGAAGTGACTTTTTCCTATTTATAACAGAATGTAGTAAAAGGTGTTCCTTCTTTGAAGAGATTCAAATCATAGACTGTAAGTAAAGATGGACCACAGCTCCCCAATTGTGAAGCAAAAGTGTTTTGATCGCCCCCTGGTGGCCGGCTGCAGTGTAGGTCATAAACTCCGCCTCCTCCATTTTAGCTGAATGTTAAAAGTCAAAGTACACGTCAAATAAAATGTTCTCAAAGATGCTTTCTATCATTTTAGGTACAGTTCTTATCACACTGGTGTTCGTTCAAATTGAATTTTTTCCAGTAAGTTTGGTTTTTATTCGATAACATAAGAAACGGGGTGAAATGACTGACAGCTGAGACTGACTCGCGATTGGTCGAGAGAGTGAAGAAGTGGGAGTAAGATAACCACGGCTCCACAATCACGGATGTAAAGACGCATTTGTCGGCCACGTAATGAAGGAGCCTTCGAAATGGTCGCGCCGCTGTGACGTCCTCAGATGAAGCCTCTGAAGGACGCAGCCCTGAACTGAGAAACAAACCCATGGTTCAATTACTCTTGGACTATAAGAAAAACAAAATGTGTCAAAAAGTCTAAATTTATCTTAATGCATCATTAATAATGATCCAGGCTGAAGATTCCAGTTACTACATATTCTACTTTGATGAATGTCTCTCTCTGCACCAGTGCTGCTGCTCAGCGTCTGAGTGAATCAGAAGATGAATGAAGAACTGTGTCTCCCTGGTCACCTTCTGTGGGAGGAACACACGAGCCACTCCCTGAACATCTCAGGTTCATGCAACCACAAGCTCAAAACATTGCAAACTCCATGCCCTCACTTCATGACACTTTATATGGAGAGTTTGATTTATATGGATTTTCTGCATTCAAGCTTCCTGTTTGGCACAAATCCGGTGTTGAACTCTTGAACCCGTGGGCTCAGCAAAGCACACAGAAGAAAGATGTCTCCATAAAGATGGATACTTTACTTCTGTAGTGGAATTTGACTGAGGTTGCAGCTACTGTTCTGCATTTAGTGACTGATTGGGTAAAAAAATCGTGTTAAGACAGGGCTTTTATTTATTTTAATGGCATAGAAGAATGCAAACTGCTGCTATTTCTGCTGCAACACACAGATCAACACACAGATCAACACACAGGTCAACACACAGATCAACACACAGGTCAACACACAGATCAACACACAGATCAACACACAGGTCACAAGTCAATATATTCACTGCATAGGTCGGTCATAAAACATTCTCAGACATGAACTCCAGATAATACTGTGCAGACATGAGTCGACCAAGAACCCAGCGGGAGATTCTCAGTTCTCACGTTCACACGGTGCAGGAAGAACAGGACGTCTTCGTTGGATTCTTCTCCGGGTTCTGATTCCTCTTGTTCATCCTGACATGTTTGTTTGTTCGCTTCTCCAGTTTTTTGCGTCTGTCGTCTGTCGCCGTGTCGGGAGAATATCTGACTGAGCCCGGAGAATTCACCACGAGCAAGTGAGCGTCTTGTCGAACATTCACCCGGTTTGCGGTGAATTCTCTGGGCTCAGTCAGACCTTCTCTTCTCAGGAAAAAAAAGTCTATCCGAAGCTCCTGAGGGTTGCATTCTCACAAACAGCCCCTCTGGGTCATTTCAGGAGAAACTCTGGCGTTCGGTCTGAAAACAGCTCAATTGTTGTTAAATTTAGTTGAAGAATCAGTGCAGAGGTAATTTACAGAACTTGTAGGAGTCTTGACGTCTGCGGGGCCTCGGGGGAGCGTCTCACGCTCTTATCCGTCAGGACATTTTGTCCTCATTACAGAAGTACAAGTTCTTTTACCTCACACATGAGATTTCATTATTATTCTTTGTGTGTTTGCTCCACTTTGTCATTTCACCTCTGAGCAGAGCGAGCCGACAGGAAACAGACCGAGCAGAACACGACCGGGACGCAGCCGGGGGGGTGAGAGGAGGGCAGCCGAGGTAACGGAGACCGAGGAGAGGGAGGGATTTAAAAGCGGCACAAAGAGAGATTATGGAAAATTTAAGAGAGGAACTTTACAGATGTGCAGAGTTTAAACCGAAGAAAAGAGACAGCGACAGGAACACGGTCAGGTCAAGTCATGACATCATCCCTGAGTTGCTTCCAGGACGAACGACCCTGGACTGGAACGTGTTGCAGGAATTTACTGAGGCAGCTGAAGTGCAGCGGAACAAATAATCTTCATTGGACACTTTTAAACCGTCACAGCCTCACGGCACAAGCTGGCTCCGGGCCGAGGCTGCTGGGGGGGGGGGGCTTTGTTCCAGATCACAGGGGTCTGCTTGTCAAAGGGAAATCCCCTCCTCCCCCCCCCCCAGTTCATGTTTTATTATTCTGTTTTACCTGGGGGGTTTTTACTTTACGATTCCTCTCTACTGCGGTTTATTTAGTCGTACATTTCCCAGATTACCTTTCAACAAGTTGTACTATACCGAATGTACTGTGGATTGAATATGAGTATATATATATATGTAGCATTATATACTCATATTCTTTTTGTTTACCATGTATATTTGCCTGTAAACATAGAAACAGTCACTCAGTCGTCCTGTGCCACTGCTCTTTACTCAAGTATATTTCTATACAAACAACTTCTGTTGTGAAAGGTGTATATTATGTATATATTATGTATTTTTCATTTATTTATTTGTTCTGTTGCATTTTTAATCTTTATTCTCTTCTCTTCCGGGTGAGGGAACGATAAAGTTTGATCTTTTCTTATCTTATCCCGTCTTATCTTATCCTGACTTCTTATCTTATCTTTTCTTATCTTTTCTTTTCTTATCTTATCTTATCATCGCTGTTAAAACCTTTTCATTTCCAGTCTATGGTTAAAACGCAGACCTCTACCAAGGCCCAACAGAAAACTGTGCATGAGACCGCCCGTGACACCCCTGAGTCAGATCCCCGTCTGCAGCGTTCACCGCAGTAACATCTGCTGAGGAGCAGTCACACGTCTGAGTGGTGTTACCCTGTATTTACAGAGGAGACATTTATGTGGAGCGTGTAAAACATTAACTTTAACAAGCAGATGTGTTTTGTTTTCTCTTTTTCTCATTCTTCACTCTGCGATAAGATGTTTCTGTACAGCCAGAGACGGAGGATGAGATGACAGGTTTATTCAGATGACGGATATGAAGGAAGATGTGCAGCAGGGTGTGAGTCAAGGACTTCAGTGGGGGGTTATGGGAGGTGAAGTGGAATGTGCAGAAGTGGAAGGTATGGGACTGATTCAAGGAGAAGAAGAAGAAAAGAGTCAGAGAGATGGAAACTTCTGTGATAGGATGAATAAAACTCCCATTAGTCTGGACTCTGTGCAGGAGCAGTGATGGATGTGGAGTTTGAGGATGGATGGATGGACGGAGGAGGAACAGAGGCACAGGAGGAGAAGGCAGGAAGGGAGGTGAGGAGATGAAGGACATTGTGGAGGGAGTATGGGGAGAGAGACTGACTTTTTGATGTGTGTGTGTGTGTGTGTGTGTAAAGACAGAGAGGGAGGGAAGGAGTGTGTATGGAAGAGAGGGATTGAGAGAGAGAGGGAGAGAGGGAGAGAGAGAGAGAGAGAGAGAGAGAGAGAGAGAGAGAGAGGTTTAGTTCCTCCTCTGAGGCTGACACCAGCAGTCTGTCCTCCTCTTCCTCCGCTGCAGAGACTCCAGCAGGTAAGAAAAGCCTCCTGCACACACCGTGACCCTGTGACAGACACTTTCTGACGACATGTCCCGCTGCTCTGCGGGACAATAACAGACCGGAGGTGTAAAGGGAAAGAGAGAGAGAGAGAGGGAGGAGAAGAAGAAGGAGGAGAAGAAGAAGGAGAAGGTGAAGGAGAGGAAACACCCGTGCGTGCAGAGACGTGCAGGATTCTAGAAGTTATTCACAAGTCGCCAACTCAGCAGCAGTGTGTGTGTGTGTGTGTTATTAAGTTGCATGCACGTTTTTATCGGTACGTGCACGATGTTTGTGTGCGTGTGCGTGTGCATGTTGTGTGTTTTCAGTCGTGCGCGCGCGGTTTATCCGGACTGCAGGCGCGTGCCAAACTGATGCTCTGGCTCTGTTGTAGACGTGGCTCCCTCAATGATTTCATTATGACTCTGTTGTTGCACGTGTGTGTGTGTGTGTGTGAGAGAGAGAGTGTGTGTTTGTCTGTGTGTGAGAGAGAGAGAGAGAGAGAGTGTGTGTGTCTGTGTTCAGTTCATTATCGGTGTGTTATCAGGATCATGGTGCAAATTGTGCTTGTTGCTGTGAGGGGTGTTGATGAGGTCGAACTTTATTTAACCCACATTCAAAAGAACTGAAACACAATCTCAGGTCACATCGAATCAAACTTTGAAATCATTTAGTGTGATTTGTATTTACCAGAATGTTCTGTTCTCTTGTGTTGATGCTTTGGAGCTGAAGTTAGAAAACTTTGTGTTCATCCTTCCTGGTTTATCCGAAGTGAAGTCGATGTTTGTCATACAACAAAACTGAATTTGCTTTATCACTGTTCACGTGTGTGGCTCATATATAAGTTTGAATGATTTGTGGATTCAGAGTCTGTTAAGCTGCCTACACCCAAGTTCACAACTTTTCAAAAATAACAGCTCTGGGATTCAGCTGGATATAAAGCAACAGAACCAACGTTGTGCTTTTACTTTGTAGACAAATTGCCAAAGAGGAAGTGATTTTATGAATCTTGAGATCTGTTCCATACGGTGAAATACAAATAATCAAGTTATGAAAATGATCTGGCGGCAGTTTTGGTCTTAGGTCCGCCAGTTGCCAACCGCTGCTGTGGCTTACACAAGGACATAGAAGAAGACTCAACTTTAGATATATAAAGATAAGTTTATGAATATTGAACTTGCCCTTGGACACTGCACTTCCTTTGTCTCTTGACAACACACAAGCCAAGTGTGAAGCCGATGAGATGAACAGTTCTCGAGATATTCCTTCCACACACAAACAGGCAGAGACGCATTTATTCTCATAGTTGTGCGTTAATATTGTGTGATCCTCCGATTGCTCCAAATTGATTGCCCCCAGATTAACTTGTAGAACAAACTGTAACTGTGCCTTAAAGGTGCTATATGAATAAAGTTCATTATTTTATCAGGGTGAGAAACGAACAAACTAACCCACATGTGGCACATCCACCTTGTGTTGAAGCGCTGAACACGCTGTGTCTAAGCATGTTTGACAGATGACAGAAATCCGCGTGTCAGCATTAGGAGTTGATACGGGGGAAAACAGCTTCGTGCCAGATATTTCATAACGTGGAGAATCAGCAGATGTTTTCTGCTTGAGTTCTTTTTGGCAAGAAACACAAGATAGTATAACTGTCCCCTTCCCTTTATAATGTATTTAAGTTTCTGACAAAGTTGAAACACTCAATGAAAATTATATTACAGCCGTATAGCTTCTATTATTTAATGTTCACAGTCCTCAGTGTCAAATGGATGGAACATAAATCAGTGCGTTTCTTAGTGAGGTTTCATAATAGTCTCAGCGCTCAGCAGCGGAGCTCAGCAGCTTGTTTGTGTCTCATGGGAGCACAATTACATCAGCACTTTGAAAGTTTGAAAGTTATTATAATAAACGTATCATCAGCTTCTTTTAAAACCTGTCTGTTGTTTTTAAATATGTCTTTAGGGTGTCTCTGTGTAAATGTGCGACTGATCTGGGGAGAACAGCATTTTTCTTCCAGCGTTTATTATGGAAGTCACAATAAATCAAAAACTCTGGGTCTATCAGCTAACGTGCTCACAACACAGACCGTAAAGATGGATGACACATCTCCACTTCCTCCCACGACCCAGAAATGAACCTAATTACAAACTTTGACTTGTCCCAACTCCCAACATGGAGGAGACAAGATTTGTCTGTTGTTGCAGTCATTGCAAATTAACAGCGATATGAGGATCGAGTAAATAAATTGAAATTAATGATAGAACTGTTTCCTCTGACAGTGAAGCCGTTTCAAACTGTTATGGTAATGTTTTATCATCGGTAGCTGGAGAGAAATATGGAGTTTCATTTTCTCCGAGTCAAGCTTCATCCATCATCTCGCATCGTGTCCACGTTCATCCATCACTGTAAAAGCTTCAGGGACTCTCTCCCTTATCTCTCCCAGCCTTCTCTCCGCTGTTTACTTTAATTTTTCAGCTTCAGCTTTCTTATCCAGCCTTTTGTTTTTCGTTCTCTCTTCACTGTAGATCTCTTCTCAGATGATTTATGTCGGCATGTGGGAAACTGGAAGTCAAGACGCTTAACGTGGGGATTGATGACAGGAAGCTGAGGGAGACAGGAATGAGTTTATTGATAAAGTTGAATGAGGGAAAAAAGTCAAATTCATGTTTTAGTATTGTTTTGTACAAGTGATACTTGTTTTTAAACTCTTAAAACAAGCTCAATAAACTGGGGCTTGTGTGTGTGTGTGTGTGTGTGTGTGTGGTGTGTGTGTGTGTGTGTGTGGTGTGTGTGTGTGTGTGCGGTGCGTGTGTGTGTGTGTGTGTGTGAAAGGTCATATACATGTTTTTTACATCGCTCTATTCGAAACCTCTGGATCCCACATATGACGACTATGGTTTAGTTCTTCAGTGAATAAATGAAAGGAAACTCAAGGACTTCCCTCAAATGACCTGTATTACAGTTTTAAGGTGTTTTAAGTCTGTTGGTTGTAATTTCCTTTTTCGGTATGAAAGCTTTTCTCTTGATCCGACATGTGGAATGAAGGATTTCCCACATTTTCT